>NC_137161.1:19370952-19598563 GCF_951394435.1 Stenella coeruleoalba | reverse complement strand
GGTAGAATATTCCTCATCACAGGCTCTCAGGTGGCAAAAACCAAGGCTTAGGCTCTCTGAGCTCTTAGAACAAACAGAACAAAGAGGGAGGTGTTTTGCCAGCCAACACAGATGTAATGTTTCTTCTCTCATAATCTCTTGTCTCTGAGAATTGAAGGAAGCTCATTTGGCTTAGATGGCCCAGTTTAAGGTCACTTCCTTTATATACACTGGGGTCTAAAGTGGTGCATGTTTTATAAGGTGGTTGTACAGGCAGAAATTTCACCTGCAACAGCTAATAATCACATTTCATGATTAGCCTTTACCTATCTGCTTGGGAATTGTGTATGGTCAATAGAATATAGGAGAAGGAATTGTTCCAAATACCTGCTTTGACATTCTCTGCAATGCCTATGGTCCTTTATCACCAGAACAACTCAAACCACTTTCTCTGAGATGTGGAATATACTCAATTAATCAGTGAATACATCCTCACCCCTTATGCACACATTGGGAGTCACCCAGACCCCCTTTTTGTTATATTGTCTGTGTACTTATCAATCTTTACCTGAAATCTGTCCTCCATCCATAATTTCTTCCCATTGATTTATCCAAGACTTAGAAAAATGGGGCTCTCTCTTCCGTCGGTAGCAGGAATCCAAATGCATAGCCCTTGGATCTTCACTATTATTGAAACATTACCTCTGAGAAAATCTCTGTGTGTTATCCTTAACCCTTTAGAAACCAGAGCAATGCAGTAAGAATGGGAGTTTTGATGCCCAACCGATGTTTAATCAGAGCAGCCTCCAAGCAAGGATTTATCCACTTAAATATTGTGCTTTGATAAAAGTTCTGCTGAGAATCTGTGATTACTGGAGTTTTTTACAGGGTACTTCATAAGCCATTACATAAAACACTAATTATCCAATATTTCTACCAGCAGGGTCTCTTGTACTAATTAAATTAACACTGAAAACCGCTAACATCATTGATTAAGAGTCCAAAGTGCTGTATATCAGTAACAATTAGGACAACTTCATTTTGGGCAAAAATTAAATTCTGCTCTTCCCTTATCCCAGGAGATTAATTATCATCTTTTTCTAATAACCAAGGTTCTCACCTGGGAATAATGACTTTTGTGATTTGTCCCCATTTTGACTCCCATTATGGAGCCTAGTTTGGAGATAGCAGTCTTCAGTTTCAAATCTGGCTTCAGACTTGGTTGAACACATTCAGGCCCCAGCCCTGCCACTTAGCAGATGTGTAATCCTGAGCAAAGAAAGACCTTCTATTGGGCTCAGATTCCTTTTCTATAGTATGTTGATTAAAAGAGTCCCTATCTTAAGGGCTGTGATAATTACCAAAGGCCAAAAGTCCTGTAAAAATGTTAGTTCTGAGCCTGGCGCATGACAAGAGCTGATAACCTTCTCTCCCGTTCATGATCGAAGACACTTCCCAAAACCTTAAATTTGGAAGGGAAGCCTTAGACGATTACTGTAACTAATCTTTAACATTTACTGAAAAGCCAAAGTGCTGACATTAATATGATCCAAGAGAGACTCGAGTGGTGGATCATTGTACCTGGCTACTTCCCTTTCTGGAATCCAGGGTCAAAAATTCCCAGAGCTGCTATGGAAAATGAGAAAACACATGGAGGTCACTTACAGCCCAGACACTCCGGGACAATCCTCATGCTCCTTTAAGACTTTTGTTCACAGATACGGAGAGTCCTTGGAGGTGTTTTGGAGAAGTTGCTTTTGGGAATTATTCTCATAACAACATCAATTGGAAAAAAAAAAAAGCTTAGTTTAATGAATCACCCTTTTTGTGCCAGTCATTGTACTAAGCATAACTGCGTTACCTCATTTCATCTCCACATGAAGAAGCTATAATTATCTCCAAGGAAGTGTAATTATACCCATTCTACACATGAGTAAACAGACTCAAAGAGGGTAAGAGACTCCTTCAAGGTCAGCCAGCTAGCACATGATCAAGAGAGGACTTAAATCCATGCCTTCCTGACTCCAGATCGCATCCCTTTCACCATGGGGCACACCACCTCCATGTGTAGAAGACTTGCTTCCTTCCTGTGGGCATCCCGGAAAAACCCCACATCCAGGAACTCCTGGATGTACCAGTTCCCTGGCCACCCTGATGCTCAGGATCTTTGAGGAGATTCAGCCACCGCTGGGTCAGTTGGGGACTTTTCACAAAATCTCCAGCAGCCTCATTGCAAAACAATGCAAATGACAACATAAAACATAGTTCAAACTCTTCAGCCTAGCCCTGGCTTTCATTCCTCTTGGAATTTGCTTATGAGAAGACAGTCACTGCGTACAGGGATGCTTGCAAATTACCGAG
Source organism: Stenella coeruleoalba (assembly GCF_951394435.1). Taxonomy (NCBI): domain Eukaryota; kingdom Metazoa; phylum Chordata; class Mammalia; order Artiodactyla; family Delphinidae; genus Stenella; species Stenella coeruleoalba. Next base: position 19,596,223 of record NC_137161.1, on the reverse strand, counting down.
CCTCCTTCTGGCCCTCTTCTATTCTTTCAAAAACCCTCCTTCCCTGGGCCCTATTATCAATCTTCAGCTGAAGCTTCCTTCCCAATTCTCTTTCCATCAGAAGCTCCAGAAATCTCCTTCTCATCCAGTGTTTTCCAAACTGACTACCCCTGCGAGCCTCAAATCCTCCCCTTCCCTCTACTTGTCCCCCCAGCTCCTTCCCAGGGTCCCCCTCCCCAGACTACCTTCCCCCATCACCCACATCCCTTTCTAAGCGTCTCTGCCCACCCCTCCCACAAGCTCAGGCCCTAGAACTTAAGCACTCCATCTAATGGACCTTCTTACTCAGCCTCAATATTTGCTTTCCGATACATTGGATTTATGGAGTGTTTGCCTGAATTAAAATGAGAAATTTTAGAGCAAACTGAGGCTTTTCGGCTGCTAAGCTCCATCATGTACTTTAAATAAAGAAAGGAGGGGAGCGAGTGTGAAGAGGTGCCTGATGCATCCACCTACCCCTGAATTACCATTTCATCCCAGGCTGCTCCCCTTCAAACCCAGCTGGTGCCTACCTGGCACTGCTCGCCTCCCCCAGCTAAGTTAACAAAGCAGTTACAGCTCATCCGCAGAGCTCCTTCTAATCGACTCCCAGTGAAATAATATTTGCTTTCCATGCCTACTTTGAATCCCACTCACTTTGTTAAAAGATTGCCTCTGGCTGTCTCTGCTGGCTTAATCTAATAGTTTCTAGTTTGTACAAGCAAAGTGTTTTCAACCACCTATATAAATAACTTAAGCAGAGGAGGACACTTGTGCAGCCCCAGCGCAGGGCTATAGGACATGACAGATCCCCAAATGATGCCTCAGTCAAGCTGCTGGGGGATGCCCCCAGCTGAGTGGGAGCAATTACCATACTGTATCAGGCTGAAAGGATAGTCTGTGTTCCTATAGAAAGGCTGATGGGAAAAGACATTGCTGTCTGGTTTCTCCAATGCAGGAGACCATCATAAGTGCCTCAGCCCCCTCTGTGCCCCTCGGTGCTGCCAGCATCCATGTAGAGGGAGCCAGAGCAAAGGAAGGAGAGGGGAGAGGAGTTGGATAGTCAAGCTATTTTTTTTTCTGTAAGATATTTAATGCAGTCAACTATACTTTTTCAAAAATTGTGGTAAAATACATATACCATAAAATGTACTATCTTAACCATTTTAAGTGTATAGTTCAGTATTGCTAAATACAAATTCAGATTGTTATGCAAACAATTTCCAGAACTTTTTCACCTTGTAAAATTGAAACTCTCTCCATTAAATAACAACCTTCCCACCCTGCCTCCCCTCAACCCCTGGCAACCACCATTCTAATTTCTGTTTCTGTGAATTTTACTAATCTAGGTCCCTCATGTAAATGGAATCATACAGTATTTGTCTTTTTGTGACTGGCTTATTTCACTTAGCATGATTTTTAGATTCATCCATCTTGTAGCATATGTCAGGATTTCCTTCCATTTTGAGGATGATAATATTCCATTGTACGTATATACCATGTTTTGTTCATCCATTCACCCTTCAATGGACACTTGGGTTGCTTTCACTTTTTGGCTATTGCGACGAATGCTACTATGAACATGGGTCTACAAACTTCTCTTTGAGACCCAGCTTTCAATTCTTTTGGATGTATGCCCAGAAATAAAATTTCTGGGTCATGTGGTAATTCTACTTTTTTTTTACTTTTTGAGGAAGTGTCATACTGTATTCCACAGTGGCTGAACCATTTTCCATTTCTATCAACAGTACACAAAGGTTCCAATTTCTCTACATCCTCACTAACACTTGTTAGTTTTTGTTTGTTTGTTTGTTTTGATAGTAGCCATGCTGAAGGGTGTGATCAAGCTATTTTTTAAAGTCTATTTTGTTTTGGGCTGAAATAAGAAAAATCAAAAGCAGGTCAGGTAATGGATAGGGTTTCTCATGGGAGTGAAGGGACATCTCTCCCTTTGGGTAGAGTCATCTTCTAAAACAAAGGTTGGCAAACTATAGTTACAGCACCCTATATTGGTAAGTAATATTTTATTGGGAAACAGCCATGCTCATTTGTTTACCTGTTGGTTATGGCTCTGTCCACACTAGCAGGGCAGAGCAGACAAGCTGAAACAGAGATTGTTATATGATGCACAAAGCCTAAAATACTGAATATCTGGTCCTTGGCAGGAAAAGTCTGCCAGCCCCTGTTCAAATAGAATCATGTGGTGAACACCTTGTTAGAATCCCCATAATTTCCTATAGCCAGAGGATTAATACTAAATTACAGCCTCAGCAAGATGAAGCCCTCAACATTCATAGGTGTGTGCAGGGAGTGGGATGGTGGGAGAGCATCACTGAATCCAGCTGAAAATGGGGGACATTGACTCAGAGATCTTAGGAAATACTAGGAAGGGGAAATAAATTTTATATTGAAGGGGTAGCAAAGGCATCTTGGGGAGCTGGAGCAAAGGAGCTGGAGTATGGGCTGAGCTGAGAGAAGTATCAGGATTGGGTGGGCAGAGAGAAGTGAGGTCGGCTCTTCAGGGCGGGGACGATGGCCTGGGTCAACGTGCAGAGTCAGTAGCACTCTGTACAGGACTGAAGACCTGTAGAGAGCTTAGAGAAGGTGTGTCTGGGACACGATGGGGAAGACCAACAAGCACACAGTGAAGCCAGGTCATGGGGGCAAATGATGTAGCATTAAGCATTTGACTTTGGCCTTGAGAATAAGAGGGTGTCCTGGAATCTTTCATGACCTATGAATTAGATGTGACCCTATTTTAGCTTTAGTCACCTCCCTTTTGAGAGGCACGAGAAAGCGGTTCAAACCTCCATCCAACCTTTGGTGGGAGGCTCGGTGTCCCTTCTAATCCCTCAGACACCCCCGGGTTGGGGGCTTGGGGGGTTTTGCTTTTTCCAAGCAGTTTGGATCCTCAGTTCCTGCTTCCACTGAATTAAAGTTGACCCTTGAACACGGGTTTGAACTGTGCAAGTCTACTTATATGTTTATTTTTTCAGTACTGAATACTACAGTCCTACATGATCCATAGTTGGTTGAATGGGAGGATCCAGAACTGTGGATACAGAGGAATCTCAGGTACAGAGGACTGATTGTAAGTTACAAACAGATTTTTGATGGTGGGTGTCCCTATCCCCTACATTGTTCAAGAGTCAACTGCAGTGGACTTATATACACTACCAAATGTAAAATAGATAGCTAGTGGGAAGCAGCCGCATAGCACAGGGAGATCAGCTCGGTGCTTTGTGACCACCTAGAGGGGTGGGATAGGGAGGGTGGGAGGGAGACGCAAGAGGGAGGGGATATGGGGATATATGTATATGTATGGCTGATTCACTTTGTTATAAAGCAGAAGCTAACACACCATTGTAAAGCAATTATACTCCAATAAAGATGTTAAAAAAGAGTCAACTGCATTCAACTCCATATAATCTTACATCCTAGATGTTTAATCCATTTATTCACTGCAGCCATCCACTTTAGACATTGCCACTTCTTCAATTCATTCACACCCCCAAATACCATGTGTCCAACACAAGTCTGGATAATAATGACAATATAAAATAATTTAATAATAATAATAACAGTACATGCCAGGGGCTGTTCCAAGGATTTTATATATTAACTCATGTTCAGTAAACATTTTCTGTGTGTGCATTTATCTAAATAGCATGGAAAAAATCACTTAAAATTGAATATTAGACAATTTGGTCACTTTTTCAAGAGAAACTTAGCATGCTGCATGCCTAGCATTTTTCCTAGATTATTTCTCTCCTCTTATATTTGCTCCTCTCTTTTTCCAGGCCTCAGAGATTCCCAAAATCCTGTTAATTTCTCATTGAGAGAATCTTAACCCTTTGCGTATAACAGTCTCCGCTCAACCTCTTGCCTGGGTCTTACTTTATACATCTAAACCCATACCCGTCCATCTGTCCTGGATCTTCCAATGTCCCTTCAAAGGGAGACTCGGGGACCAGCTGAATGGTGACCAATGTTTCACTCTCCTCCTTACATATGAGAAGCAAGGCTTCAGAAGGATTCATTTTCCAGAGTATACAACACGAATTAGAGACTAAAAGCAGGGCTCCATGATTTCTGTGAAAACAGTGAGAGAGCAAGCACTGGGCTCCTGCCAAATGGAGAGAAGTCAGAGAGAATGAGAAGAATCCAACAGGTACCGATAACTCACTGTGTGTCCCAGGCACAGTGCTAAGCTCTGTAGCATCATTCTGTCTTCAGGAAAACCCCATGAGGTCACTACTAGTATCCGAATAGTACAAATGAGTAAATGGAGCGTCACAGGGGTTAAGCAACTTGCCCAGGGTCACACATTTAGTCAGCGAAAGACTAGGGGTTGAATCTTTGCTCTTTCTACTGTACCATGCAACTTCATCTAGATCTATAGGAAAGAAGAGGTTGCTTAAAGGTGTAAGAGCAAGCCTTAATTTCCTGTGGCTGTCGCTTGTGAGCTTTCAATCGCAAACACCAAGATCTCTTATTCTCTGTGTTTGACTCGTATTTCTACTCAGTCTCACCAACACAGGAGTGAGTATATCAACTTTCCAATGGGACTTCATAACAATAATTTGCAGCATCTTTTTTTTAAATTTCCCTTTGAAAAACCAATAAATGGTTAGTGATGCCATTAATAGAGTGAAAGCAGATTCCTCCCTATTATGAGAATTGATATTTGTAGCATGTATCACACATACACACACACACAAGAAACCACAGAGTTTGTTAAACCCTAAATACTTGAGTTTAAATGCCTGCAACCAAAAGAGAAGGCAATGCAGTCAAGAGTCCTAGCACAGAGGTCAGAAAGCCCCAAGTTCAAGTTCTAGTTGCGCCTCTTCCCAAAGGACTATTTTGAAGATTAGATGAATTAGGTCGTTAAAAGCACAATGTCTGCTCCTGGTAAGTAGGAAATGCTATACCAGAGTTAGTCACAGATGCAGGTGAACTGAACCCCTTCTGTGACACTTCACTCCTTGGGTACCCAGGATGCCTCTCCCCTTCCACAGCCCACAACCTCTGGCCAGCAGTCAGCCCCAGCCCTTCCTCTCCCAGTCTGCCTGTTTCCCCCCACTTACTGTGTGATTTGAGAAATATCAGTTCCCTTCTCTCTACTTCAATATTCCTCCCTTTTCATGTTGTTATTTCGTTGTCAGGTACATCCCATAAATGATCTCATACATCCCTAAACATAACATCTGATCCTCCTGAAATAACTCCTGACTCAATATCAGAAGCTTGAATTCCAATCATGAGCAAAGAAACATCTTTGGGGATGACTTTTGTAGCCTGGTCCTAGGGAAATGCATGGCTTTTAATGGGACTTCAGAAAGATCAGGTCCATGACCAATGTCAGACGATTTTGGAGTGCCAAGCACCCCTTAATTATGGAGAGCCCAATCAGCCACACCTGGTGAAGGCTGCACAGATGTCCGAGTTGGATCAACTGGCCAGATCATTCTTGAAGGATCAGACCTAGGGGATCTTGGACAAGAAGAGCCCAGTGAGATCAGAAGCCACAGACCTTGAAGAATGGGCACCATCCTGCAGAAGAGAAGTAAATAAGACACCATGCTGGCCCCAGAGGAGAAAGAGGGGATGAGACAGCTTTTATATTTTCTTTCCCACTCTTCCTCAGAAATTTCCCTTCTCATATCCTGCAAAATGAGGACAAAGAACCCCAGGAAACCTGGATGTCCAGAAGAGGACCCAGCTTGTGCTCTTCCACATAGCTCCAGCTCTAACATAGTTTATCTGCTTTATCTTATCATTACCTGAAAGTATACCATATGTTTTTTTTGCCTACATGTTTATTTGCCTGTCTCCTCCAGTCAATGTAAGGTCCACAGGAGAATACGAACCTGATTTCACTCATTTGCTCTGGAATCAGGTGCAAACTTTATCTTCTGTGCCTAGGACCATGCCTGGCACCAAGAAGGTACTCAGTGAGCATGTGTTGAATGAATAAGTGAAGGAATAAATGAATTAACATAATCTATGCCATTATAAAGACTAACTCTGCTGAAACTAAACCATTGGTGTGGAAGGCTTCTCAGAGCAGAAGCATTTGATCAGGGAGACTGAGAGTTTTTCAGCTAAAGAGCATAGCAGGCAGAGGAGAGAGCATAAGGAAAATCATGCAGTTGCGACTCTGTCATATGAAACAACCCAGGATGGTCAACTTTGCTCCCAATCACCCTGACAGACACTGCTAAAACTCTATACTTGACCTGGGAGTGCAGAGAGAAAAAGAAACACCCCAAATGTATGACTTCGTATCCTCTTTAGTCTTCCAGAAGCAGAGAACCAGCCCTCATTTACATATAAATGGTCATAATTTTTTAATCATAGATAAATGCCATTCTGTTTGCTTGTCCTTGTGCCTCCCTTGATGGAAATGCAAGAGTGACTTCTGATTCATGCGTAACAGCAATTAAAACACATATACACTCAACACTTCCTTGCTTGTTGTATCTCTCTGAATCTTAACTTCTCTCTCCAACTCTCCTTCTCCCACCCTTGAGTGATGAGTGGCAGAGAGAATGCCGTCTTGGCGGAGAGGAAGTGCTTATAAACAAGGGCTCTGGATTCAAATGGTTTGCTTTCAAATCTTAGGTCTTTCACGTACCTTATGTGCAGTTTTGGACAGGTCACTTCACCTCTGTGTACCAGCTTGATCATTTATAACATGGGAAAAATATAAAATCACATAGGTGTGTTGCAACAATTAAAAGAAGGGATGCGGGGTTCCCTGGTGGCGCAGTGGTTGAGAGTCCGCCTGCCGATGCAGGGGACACGGGTTTGTGCCCCAGTCCGGGAGGATCCCACATGCCGCGGAGCGGTTGGGCCCGTGAGCCATGGCCGCTGAGCCTGCGTGTCCGGAGCCTGTGCTCCGCAACGGGAAAGGCCACAACAGTGAGAGGCCCGCATACCGCAAAAAAAAAAAAAAAGAAGGGATGCACCTAAAGTACAAATATAAAGCTAGTCCTCAAAGTGGAAATTATTATTATTTCATTAGTATTATTACTATATTGAATGGATATATATATGACTCAATTCAAGTCAGAAAAAGAAATCAAAAGTCTTGCTCTCTTACCAGAAAAGAGAGAAATGAAGCCACATACTGGAAGGTTGCTATAGATTGGACCTTGATGATGCTCATATTGAGAAAGTCCATAATTCATCCCTGGAGAAAACTTTGTTTGGAAAACAGCCTGGCTCGAGCTCACGAACACTTGACTCCAAGAACTGGATCAACACTAGAGAAATCAACCATCAGTGGACAGACACCTCTTTAATGCCTTTTTTAAAGAAAATTATGTTTCTGTTTCAGTCCTTTGTTCTGAGACAATCTGTGGAAAAGAGGGGTGGAGGGTGGGTGGGAGTGGAATGGACACTTACTGAGTCCCTCCTGCAGATGTTTTTCTTGCTTTATCTCATCTCTTTCTCACACAACCCTATGAGGCAAGAGTTATTATTCTAATTTGCAGATGAGGAATATGAGGCTTAACAAGGTTAAGTAATTTGCTGACAGCTGATGCAGGAGAACCTCGATTTGAAGTCAGCCTGCCAGAGTACTTCCATTTGTAGCATGCTTCCTGTTTTTCACGGACATGGAAGGTGTGGGATTATTTGTTAGACCCAGTTTATGGACATCTTTTTGCCAGAAATTATCTCCTAAGAATCTAAAAGCATTTCTCTGACTGCATACCAGCCTTCTGCTGATGCAAGGCCTACTAGCACCAAGAATTCAACACGTCCAAAACTCAGCCCAGCATCTCCCCAGTTCACCATTCCCACCCACCTTCTTGCCATAGACCTGTTCCTTTTATATTTTTTACAAATTGTCTGCTAATATGAGTCACCCTAGAAACCTCCCTTCACTCAGCTCCCAACATCCCATAGGTCTTGTCCACTCCCCTTTTGAAGGTATGTAAAATTTGCCCTGTTCCAGGTCCACCATCAAGTCTATTATCTCTCACCTGAAGCAGGTAGCTTCAGGCCCCTCTCTGGTGTACTTGCCCTGGGTATTTGCTCTCCAATGCATCTTTTTTTGTCTGCCAGGGTTATTGTCTTAAAAACAAATGTAACCATGCCATACTGTCCTGTCTACATGTTAAAGATCAAAACACCTTAGCAAGGCATCTATAATATAAGTCAACATTATACTCTCATCTTCTCTCATCTCCTTCCCACCACAGAACTTTCTAACGATTTCTCTAAAATGCAATGCCTTTTCATTCTCCCATGTTCTTCCCGTTTAAGAAAATTCTGTCTCCACTATCTTGTCTTTTGACTCCAAGCCCGCATGAAATGTTATGTCTCTCTCATCCAACTTCCCAAGACAGATTCGACCCTCTACTCAGCATTTCAGACATACTACCGTCCTTGCCCTCATACCATGATAACACTTCCACACACCTATCTCCCTCAGTGTAACATGAGCCTGGAGCTTCTTCGAGATAAGTATCTTTTCTTATACTTCTTTATCTCTTTAGCACCTTGCCTGAGAATTTTTAGACAGAATCATAATGCAGATACCCCTTTTCATGTTCACATTAAACATATTCCCACCCAGCTATGCAGTTTTCCTAATTAGCTTTTTAATTGCTGCATAATATTTCCTGCTCTTGATGTGCCATAATTACTGAAACATTCAATTCAAGTCATTAAGTTCAACAAACATTTGTCTAGTAACTAACATACATCAGGTACTGTGCTAGATGCTGGAAACTTCGAGAGGAGGGGATATGACCTATGTCCCCAAAGATGTCACGTTCTAATGTAGACAACATCAAGTGATGCTAATGCTCTAAGGCTGGTATGTCACCAATGGGCTAAGAACACCAGGTAAAGAAGGACTTTTTGTTTCCTGAAGAGGTTTGGGAAAGCAAATGACATAGGTGACAATTTGTCTGAGTTTTAAAAGTCAAATAGGAACCTAAGAGAAAAGTTTAAAAAAGAAAAAAAGAAATTATTTAAATCCTCACACCTCATAAGGAGCAAGAATTTCACGTCACACAAATGATCTGATTCTAAGACCCCACTGTCATCTTTTTGTTTGTTTGTTTGTTTTGGTGAACTCCTACTCACCTAACAGGACTTGGCTTTAGCCAGCTCTGTGCTCTTTGTTCATCTCAGTTCTTTTTATTCAGCGTTTATGCATTTCACGGAGCTGGATTGTGCTAGCAAATTCTCTTCAACCCACAATTTACTTAAATTTGATAACTGGGGCTTTGCAAAGTATGATTTTTTTTTACATTTTAAAAAATGACTTCATCATCGTGATGCACTTTCATCCTTTGTTCCTGTTTTCTGTAAGAATTGCAATGTTACCAAAGAAACACGATTCTAGAACAAATTCCTGGTAGATATTAGGTTCTCAAAAGGTATTGAATGAATAAATGGGCAGCCAAAGGCCTGCATGAGTTGACTGTGTGGAAAGCAGAAAAGAATTAGTAGAAAGTGAAAGGCAGTGGCAGGTTACATTATTATATTTGCAGAAGTTTGAAAAAAAAAAAAGTACCCAAATTAATATGCTGGTAACATGCCAGATGCTTTACTGCTTATAGAATCAGCAGAACCAAGTTTATCAAGAGCTATGAAATCAACCCTACCCTTTGACTCATCCTTTCATCTAAGAAACTCATTCAAAAAGGAGAATACAACAGATATTGTATGCACCATTTTCTATATTAGTAAAAGTCTGGACACAATCTAAATGTCCACCAATAGGGAGTGGTTAAATAGATTACAATATGTGAACTGGAAGGAGTATTATGAAGTCATTAAAATGGTAATTAGAAAGATTACGTAGCCACATGGAAAAACATTTACTATATAATATTAAGTGGGGAAAAAAAAAAAGCAGAACACAAAATTGAATCTAGACCATCACTGCAATTATGTAAAAATGTGAGCACATGAATCAAGACACCGGGAAAGAGGCATGCATGTGACTAGCTGTTTTAACTGCTGTCTTTGTCTTTTAAAAATATCCTTCAATTTGATGTGTATATTCCCTTGTCCAGCCTATTCTCTCCAACCTCTAGGGGGCGCCCAGGTCTTCCCCTACCGGGGCTTCCTCTATCCACAAGGGGAAGATAGAGAAGGTCTCCAAGGAGAGCCGGCTCGCAATAAGGTGTGCAGGGCTGGGCTGCTGGTGAAAAACTGAAAGGGATTATGAATAGAACTGAACTGGAGCAAACCTTCCCTGAGCCTTTTTTCTCTTGGTCATTTCTGTTCGCAGCTCTTGGTTCCTCTTTTGGAATTATTTGCTCCCTTGACTTTTTCCTCTTCTGGGCATTTACATGTTTCTCTTGCTTCTCTCCTTTGGCCACTGTATTGAGAGGTATCTGGAGTGTCTTTTATCTGGGAAGCAAGTACTATCCACAGCCCCCTTTAAAATAAAAAGCAGAAATTATCCTACAGATATATTTTCACAAACAAGAGGTACATTGTGGTCCCATAATTTATAATTTTTATAAAAGGTATACATCTTTATACTTAAGTACTAGGTAGTTATTTAAAAAATAAAACATGCCTGTGGGTTGATAAAATTCTCCAAAATATAATATTCAGTAGAAGGAAAAAAACAAAACACAGTAATGTCTGTGTGTGTGTGTGTGTGTGTGTGTGTGTGTGTTTATGGAAATTATCCAATTGATCATGAGAAACATATATATGTTGGAGTGAATAGCACTGAATATGTAAGAAACTGATAAATAGTTACTTAGTGAGAATAGAAATTGGGGAAAGTACAGAAACTTTTATACTTTTTACTAATATTCTTTTATGTTGTTTTCTTTATTTGCCATGTGCTCATGTTAATTTTTGATTTATCTTTTTCAAATGGGATTAGGGTAAGACCTAAGGATAGCGAGGCTGGGGTGGATGATTTAGAATCAACAGATTCTATACTTATACTATATGCCTCTATACTAAGGAGCTTTCACATCTCCCAGATATATTCCAGTCCAGCTCACACTACACTAAGACACTAGATAGGGGTTTGGGTCCAAATCTAGAAAACACAAACCCACCACCACTGCTACTGCTCTTACTATTACTATCACTAATACTATTACTAATAATGATAATAATAAATGTAATAGCAATAAATAAATTCAAGAAAATAAAAACATTTAATAATAATGCAGTAATAATAAATGGATGGAAGCAAAAGAACCAAAATAACATTAAATCTTTAAAGTTTCAATATTTAAAGAAAACTGTATAAAATAGTTTAGTTTTTTAAAAAATTAGGATGGGAGAAGTTTCACAACAATTCCATTTTAACCAAGTCACATTTTGACCAAGTCACATTTGAAATGGAAAGTCCATTTAAAATAGGACAGGGCTAGTCCCTGCTTGTGGTTTCACATTGGCTTCCTAATAAACTGTGACTAAATGGGCTTAAGCTGGCTTTGAGCTTCAAAATTTGCTTTTCTCAAATGTCCCTTTCTCAGATTTTGAGCCCCCCCCCCCTTTTTTTTTTTTTTTGTGGTACGCGGACCTCTCACTGTTGTGGCTTCTCCCGTTGCGAAGCACAGGCTCCGGACGCGCAGGCTCAGCGGCCATGGCTCAAGGGCCCAGCCACTCCACGGCACGTGGGGTCTTCCCTTACCGGGGCACGAACCCGTGTCCCCTGCATCAGCAGGCGGACTGTCAACCACTGCGCCACCAGGGAAGCCCTTGAGCCCGTTTTGTTTCTGCTACTCTCCATGAGGTTTTAAGTTCATCAGTTTTGCTATTTTAAAGGATTGCTTCTGGTAGGGGATGATAAAGAGTGAGGACTGACTACGGAAGCCAGAGGCCGAGGCACAAGTACAGATACATTATGGTCAAGACCAGAGTCCTGATGTGGCCTTGTCCCAGAGCGGTGCCTGGCCTCATCTCTTTTCCATGTGTAGCCTCATTAAAGAACTCTGGCTTCTCAGGCTTTCTGGTGCAGTAGGCACTCCACTGAGGGCCCAAACCCTATTCCTCCAGCAGAGCTCACTTATTAGAAGAGAACAGAAGTGAACAAAGCACCTAGCATGCCAACAGGGATGGTTTGTGAAGGCAATCACCACCAAAAGGAAGAGTCGCATCTTCACATCAGTTCCTCTCCTGACACATGTGTCCCAACAGTTGCTCTTCAATGCCACCCCTGGGGAAGAAGGTGGCTTGGAACCAAAGCTAACCTAGGGCTTTCGGTCCTTCATTGCCTATAGATTCCTTGCTCACCCAAGTTTGAGACACAGTGTGTATGGATGGAACTCAGATTAGAGTGTGCTGGCTCCCATGTCCTGGTATGCCAATAATCCACACACCATCACTGCTCGTTGGTTCCCAGAGCTCTCACCCAGATTAACTGGCAAATGATTTAGTGTACAGTGATTAATGCCTGATCTCCTCCACCATGGGGTTGGTATCTGAATCTAATTTGTTAAAAAAAAAGAAAAAGTTGCTTCTAGCCAGTACACAAGGAGACTTTAATTTTCAATGTCTCTTTTTTGGAATTCAAAGTGTCTCTCCCCATAAAAGCACTATTACAAAGGGATGGTTAGGACTACAATATAACCCAGAAAAGCATTTTGAATTACCATATTATTAATATATAAATGCATAGCTATGCATAAACTGCAAGCCTGTGACCAAACAGCCAGCTTTGATGGTCTAATAATCAGGGTGATCTGGAACAAAATATTGAATTTCAATGTTCTTTCCTGCAAGCGTGGGGTGTGTAACATTGACCCTCTGAGGCACTGAGGAAATTAAATAAGCTAATGTGCATGACGGTGCCTGGGGCCAGTGCTAGGTAGATGTGCTCAGGATATGTTTCCCCCGCTGCTGCATCTTCCAGGAATTACTAAGGCACTGGAATGTCAGAAAGAACCCTAACTCTAGCTACTTGAGAGCTTCTTAAATCATCAACAAAATGTCAACATTAAGAACCATTTTTTGTGTGTTTGAACCAATTTGCTATAAGTAATATCTTGCAAGCACCCAGTGCCAATTGACTTGTCACTGAGCTCGCCTCAGATGAGAGTTTGCAGATCTCAATTCAGAAAACGAATAACTTTCAGCTAACTTATTTTGGAAAGGAACTCCATTTGCCTTCAAATAAATGTTTTGTGAGTAATTGCTACATTTCTATTTCCATTATTCTGTAATTCTATAGCCAAGAGACAATATGCTAACTTGTTACCTATCTATTATATATATTTGCTAGAACTGGATAGATTACTTGCTCCAGTCATTACTAGCTCGGTGATCTTGGGCAATTTATCTAACCTTTCTGAGCCTCAGTTTCCACATATGAGGAATAAAGGTAATCATATTTTCTACAAAGGTTTGTTGAAAGATGAAATCACATGCCATATTTATATATATATGTATATATATAATCACATGCCTGGCCCAGATGGTAATTATTATTGTTGTTGTTGTTATTGGGTTTTTAGAAATCATCTGTTACCTTATGAGCATTGTTTTTGTATATTTTCAGCCTTTATGAAGGATGCGATTCCTACCTCTATTTGATCATTCTTCTTTGCCATTCATATCACAATTAATAGAATAATAAATTATAAACATTTAAGATAATCTTTAAAACGAACACAGTATCCAGCACAGAGACTTGAATGTAGTAGACCTAATGCACGTTTGCTGATAGTCTGAATAAATGATGAAGTCCAATCACCCAATCAGTGTTTTGCATGCTCTCTAGAATATCCCTGGCAAGTGGTTATCGGACCTGTGTTTGGACACCCCTGGTCTCCAGGAACTTAAAACTACCTTAGTTGCATCTATAGTAGGTTTAGTAGATAGGTGACTTGTGAACCACTTTCTAACTTTACACCCGCGGCAGGCTGCATACATCAATCAGGGCACTGACCCAGAATCCTTGCCTCCAGCTAGATTACCAACAAATCTTCCAATTTCCGAACTTTAGAGAAATCTGCTTTCCACTGAGCTATCACCAATCTCAGTCTCTCCCCCCTCCCCCTCTCTCTCTCTCCTTCTTGTTTGTGGTCCTAATAGCCAGACATTAAAAGTCTGATTGTTTTCCTGTATGTGGTGGCTTCAGAGATCTGCAGGCAGCAATCAGTTTTTCAAATCCACCCTCAGTAGGAAATACTGTTGATCCTTGAACCACATGGGTTTGAACTGACCAGGATACGTGATTTTTTTTCCAGTGGTAAACACCTCAGTACTACAGGATCAGCAGTTGGTTGAATCCATGGATACAAAACCAGAGATACAGAGGAACTTTGTAAAGTTATATTGGAATTTTTGACTGTGCAGGGGTCGGTGCCCCTATCCCTGGCATTGTTCAAGATTCAACTGTACTCTTTTGCAAGCACCACATACAGAGATGTAAGAAATAGGGGAATTCCTCATGATCTGTTCATGAAGAGGGAAGAAGAGAGGCCCCTCGATCTCATGAAAGCACTATATAATAGTTATATAATAGCTAGATAATAGCTATTATCATATGAGCTACTATAAAGTAAATATGATTGGCTAAAAGGCCAGAAAAGTTTGGGGACCCCCCAGGCAAATGGCATTTCCCCAGCTCCATATCATCACTCACTGGATACACTACCAACGCTTTCTGTAGTGCTTCATAAAAATGTTTCAGGATCGAGTGACAGAGTTCAAACACGCATGTCGCAGGTGCTCCCTCTGGATGGCTCTGGGGAAACACCTCCAACAAAATAGCAAAGGATGTTTCTTTCCTCCAGTTCCACCCAGGTTTGTCATTATTCTCTCTCTCTCTGGATGGGAACACAGGAAGGTTTTGTTGAATCTCAGAATCATGAAGCCACCATTTGAAATAGGCACGGTTCAGGGTGTAAGTGTCAAATCCAGAGGGTTTTGCTTCAACTTGCTTTCGATTGAACACCTCCCCTGAGAGGTAAAAAATTCCAGAGGTCATTTTTTGTGACTTTGCTTCAGGTTCAGTCAGGGTTTGTTGTCAAAGGTGACACAGAAGTGTGAGCTTGAAATTTTTCAGAAACTTGGGGTAGAAAGTGTCTCTGGACTTCTGAAAAACAAGCACTATTATAATCTGTAAGGTCATATTCCCAGAAAGAAGTTATATTTACCTGATTTTGCTGAAACACAAAAGGCCTTTTTATTAAGTTGGTGAAGAAAAAAATAAAAGGTGCTTAAATGTATGGTTTACATCAACCTGTCCATTCTGCTCTAGAAGTTTCAGCCTTCTTGCCTACTAAAGAGAAGTGATTCGTACAATCATTGCTCCATCAGCCACTTTTGAGCTCTTTAAGGAGATAGACAGCCCATGGTTAGAACCACTTTCCTGAGCTACTCAGAGCACTTCCTGCCCTGCAGCCAGGACAGGGCTGTACAAAGATGCAGTATTCGTTTTCTATTCATCCTGTAACAAATTAATAAAAGCTTAGTGGCTTAAAGCAACTAAAATTTAACATCTTACAGTTCCGGAGGACACAAGTCTGAAATGGGTCTCACAGTGTTAAAATCAAGGTGTTCTGGAGGCTCTAGGGGAAGATCCATTTCCTTGCCTTCTCCAGCTTCTGGAGGCCGCCTGTATTCCTTTGCTGGTGGCCCCTTTCTTCATCTTCAAGGTCAACAGCATAGCATCTTCAAATCTCTCTGTGTAACCTTCTTCTTCCACTTATAAAAACCCTCACGTAAGTGCATTGAGCCCACCCGGATAATCCAGGGTGAACTTCCATTTAAAGATCCTTACTTTAATCACATTTGCAAATTATCTCTTGCCATGTCACCTAATATACTCACAGGCTTCAGAGATTAAGACATCATTGAGGGGCCATTATGCTTTCTACCACAGATGCAAAGGCAAAGTTATGATCTGGATCTAGATCTAGGAAATGAGGATGGCAGTGAAGCAGACGGCCCTTGACATTGATGGAGAGCTTGCTTTCTGCCAGGCCTATTATGTTGTCATCATAGAATCTAGGGGAAAACAGGGAGAGGTGTCCCATTTTCAAGATATGGAGACTGAGACTCAGAGAGTTTGCATGGTATTTCTAAAACACACAGTTATCCCAAAGAGATAAAATCCAAGATCTTTCCACAGCACCATGCCACTGGCATCAAATGGCAGTTGTGTTTAGTAAGGTTTTATGATTCAAAGTCGGGACTGTGCACTAGTATTAACTTGCAGTTGGTGAAATCTCAAAGCTAAAGGTTGACATTTTTGATGTTATTCCTCAAAGGTGAGACTGACTTCGTGAAATCGTTTTTCTCTTTAGTGGGAAGTAAGTGAAAACATTCCTGTAGTTTTGGCTGAGCCAAAAGAAATTCTGTTTTCAAAGAGTAAGTAGTTTTCACCTGTGAATACTGTATTACATTTCAGGGCTTTAGAGGAGGTTTTAAGGAATATCCAAAAAAATCAAAAGGTAAAACATTTCTATATGGAAAATTATTTTTAAGTCTAAAATAAAAGGTTAGTCAGGGGTGAGAGAAGCAGTGTAGAATTAAATACCTGGTATCCTGTTCCCCCTGCCTTGTATTTCTGAGCCAAATTGTATTGAATTTTTGAAGAAAGAGACTTGGCATTTCCACAAAATTTGGAAGAGAAGGAAAAATGTCTCATAGAAATGCTGCAAGAATAAATCATGCTTTGGGACTCCTGGCCAGAGAGACCAGACCTTTCTATCCACCCCAAATTAGCCTAAGAGGTTCTCTTTGAAATAAAATGGACCTTTGAAATTCTGAATTATTAGAGTAACTCAAATTACATATTTAGAATTCTGAGAAAGGACAACAATAGTTTCAGTTTTTTCCCCCCATTTTTCTACCATATGATATCCTCTTCTACATGGTTCTGGGAAGAGGCACAATGGACAACATTTTATAAAGACTTATTTTGGTTTAAAAGCTTTACACTTCGTTTCAATGCCAGATGTAGTTTTGAGCATGTGAGAAAGGCATCTCACTTCTGAAAGTTATTGCTGTTGTTACAAATAGTCAACAATTCACTGATTTCAATAATAAGGCTGAAAGCTTAATTTCCACCTGGCCCATTTGCTATCTTAACCAGAACGTTCAGCTTATCCAAGGGCCAAATACAAATCTCAGAAATAAAGTAGGATACTTTACTTTTAGATATTTTATTTTAGTTTTTTAGGTGAAATAGTATAGTTTAGAATAAACATAATAGGGCATCTGAAAGATTAAGCCTGAGGGGATTATGATCTCAATCTATAATGTGAAGGACAGGGGAGAAATTGACAATTTTTAAAGTACCTTCTAATTGCCCTTCTACCCTTTATGTGATCCTCGTAATCATGCTTTGAGGCAGGTATAGTAACCCTGTTAACAAATAAAGAAACTGAGGTTCAGAAAGCTTAAGTAACTTTTTCAAGGACATCTTATTAGAGATAGTCAACTAGGTCTTTGAGACACAACAGATGTTTTCACTGCCTCCAATGTGAATATATTTACCGCAGTCTAATAAAAGAGATGTAAGGTTAAAATTCATGAAAGTACACAGAGCATTTACCAAGCTTGTTTACTTGCTACACTGAAATATTCCATTTGGATCAGAAGCATTTCCAGGCTGGGCATGAAGACAACGATCCTGATACTTGATGAGGTATGGGTCACATTTACAAGAACAAAGTGTTCAGCTGATAGTTGAATTGTTCTAACTCTCAAATCTCACGTATATAGTATATATATAATACTATATATATATATTATAAAACACATATACGTATTATTGCTTAGTTATGTAAGCCACTTAGCAGTTAGTCTATATAAAGGTTAATTATACATATATACATATCATATACATATGATAACTAACCTTTATGTGAGCTAGCTAGCATAATGCCCTCCCATAAGACTTACTCTTTGACACTAAATCTGCCGCCTGGTAGTTTTATATACTTAAAATGTTCCATGAGATGTGACTAATAATACCTATTTCATAGAATTGTTGTGAAGATTAAAAAAAACATGATGTATTTCAATTAAGATTTACTTGATTATTCCTAATGCTTTTTTACGATTCAGGCCACATGTCACCTCTTCCAGGAGCTTCTCCTGGCTCCTGCCCACTCCTTGGTCCTGCCAAACTGGGCGAGGAGCTCTTTTGGTGTACTTTCCTCTTCACTGCATACACTACATCACTCCTTAATTATCACATTAGACTCTGAGCTCTTTGAAAGCAGGAGTAATGTGTCATTAATCTCCAGACCTTCAGCAACCATTCCAGTCTCTAATACACAGTCTGTTGAATGAATAAATGCAAAATGCCTTGCATGGTACCTAGAACATAATATTAATGCTATCTTATTTTATGTTCGGAAAGCACTAACAGTGCAATGAGCATTAACTACTAAAAAATATTTTAGTTATAAGTCAAGTTATGGAAGGTTTTAAAATGATTAAAACAGTGAATGTGAAGAATCTTATGTTTCACTTTTATAATGACTTGTTATTTTTGAAATTCACAGCCAGGATAGCGAAAGAAGTGAGAGAGTTTGAGTTCCAGTACTTTCCATGCTCTACCATAACACTGCAGAATGCAGAATTCATTTCAGACAATTCTTTTTTTCAAGAGTTTTTATGACATAAAAATAAATGTGTAAAGTTATTTTTCCTATTGTCACTACTTACTTACTAGTCTTAGGGAAACATTAAACATTATTTTTGGAAATCCGAATGGGAAGTTTTGGCCCATGAAGTCAATGTCTACTGTCCAGAAGGACTGACTCCAGGTGAGGCCCATGTCTGTATTGAAATCAACAGTCAAAGCCCTGGCATATTCTCAGCAAAGGGCAAATGTGGGCACACCCTCATAAAAATCCTTGTCTTTTCATTGAAAAATCAGTCTCATACCTACTGACTTATTCTTTTCCCATGAAGAGGTCCAAATCTTCCAAAGGACTCTGATGGTCCCGAGGACTATATTCCCACCTGACTTTCCAGAAAGTTCCATAGATTCACTCTTAATAGACATACCCCAGGCAGATCAGGTAACTGAAAGGCACATAGTGAAGTTAGTATTTTTCCATTTGCAAGTCTAGGGGCCCATGTTCATGGAAACATTTCTTCAATTTGACAATAAGGGAACACACCTGCTACAATCACTGTGGAATTCTACAGCCTTAAAGGGCTAAAGGCAGTGATTCTCAATCCTGGCTTAACATCAATATTGATATCATCTAGGAAGGTCTGGAAAATATTGATGCCATCCTGGAGAGGAGATTCCTGTGTAATTGGTCTAACAGCCTGGGCATCTGGACTTTGAAAAAGTTCTCCAGGTGTTTCTAATGTGCAGCTAACGTTGAGAACTGTTGCTTTGAGGTCTATAGTTGTGGTTCTCATCCCTGAGTGCACTTTGGAATCCGGGAAACTGAAAACATCCCAGTCTTCACCACCTCCCTCTAAATCAATGATTCTTAAAGTTTAGCATAAGTCAGAATCACCTGGAGGGTTTCTTAAAACACAGATTGCTGGTTCCACCCCCAGAGTTGCTGATTTAGTAGTTCTGATTTGGGGTCTGTGCTTTTGCACAAGTTTCTAACAAGTTCCCCTATGGTGCTGCTGTTGCTGGTTCTAGGACCCACTATGAGAACCACTGCCATAGATATTATCATTTATTTGGCTCAGAGTATTTTATATTTCTAAACTGAAAAATATTTGAAATCCACACCAAAGAGCTATCTTCCTGTCATTTCCAGTTAATCAAGCCTGCATTGTAATGGAGATTCTCCACAACTCCAGCTCAAGTAATTTCTTGTAATCCCTCCCCCATGGCTTTTCAGGGAAGAATGACAGAATGAAAGTAGCACAAGACAAATCTGTTTTCAACTCCTGGCTATGCTACTTAGTAGCGGGTGACCACAGGCACATCATTAGCCTTTGAGTGATCAACTCTTCCCTGTTTTCCAAGGACTTTACTGGTTTGAGCACTGAAAGTTCCACATCCCAGGATATCCCTTTGTCCAGGGAAAATCAGAATGGTTGGTCACACTGACTACACCACCTCTGTTTTTTAACCGATGGTAAGGAAAACCAAGCTGACCTTGAAGAGACTCTTCAAGCATTTGAGATAGTACGTGTAAAGTGCCTTGCATGTGCACTTGCTTCATAAACAGCAGTCATTATTATGTCCATGAAATCTTTTAAGATAGATTGTGTCAGAGAGGGGAGCATCATGCTTAATCACCATTAATATTATTTATAGTGAAGATAATGTGAGGCCCTTGGTTTGGCCAATCTTATAGAGCAATGGACCTCAACCTTGACTGCACAGTAAAATTACCTGGGGGGTAGATTTTTAACCACCCCCTCCCCTATACCCTAATCAAACCTCAGGTGATTAAATCATAATCTCTAATGTTGGAACTCAGACATCAGTATTTTTGAAAGCTCCCCAGGTGTCATTGTGCAGCCAAGGTTGAGAACCAATTTTCCATGCAGTACTGCTCAGAGTGTGCTTTCCTGACTGGCAGTACCAATATGACCCAGGAACTTGCTAAACATGCAAGGGCATTTCACATTGCAGATGTTTACATTTTTACCTCACACATATCTTAGGCATTGTTTTTTAATTTTTGATATTTTAAATAATGCTTCAATTAATATTCTTAGATATCCAGGTGTACATACATGATTGCTGTCTTGGAAGAAATGTTTAAAATCAAAAATTATTGGGCTAATGAATATGAAGCATATTGATAAATTACTCTGTTGAAATAATTTTATTTTAGCTATGTTTCTTTTAAACAGAAAATAATAGTAGTTTTATATGGACCCAAGTTGAAAAGCTTTTTAAAAAAGGAGTAATTTGCTTTGTATAAATATATTGTTCTAACTAGGATTGTTCACTTTTGTTGCTGTTATTGTTTTCTAGTTTTGTTTGTTTTCATTTTTGTCTATTTTGCATTTTATTTCTTTTTTTTGTGGTTCTCTATCATGTGTTAATTAAACACTAAGCCCTTTTATTCTCTAGTAATTCAGAAGGTAGATTCAATATTTATACACTTAATTGATCTTTAGTTTTCTGATTTCTAGGTATAATAAACAAATAAGTAACTCTCAATTTTCCCTGTAAGATAAAGAAATTAATCTTCCCTCACTGTCTCTGGCCTTTCTCCCAACTAATTTCCAGCATGTTCCTGGAAATTATGGAATTTTCGACCAGATAATTATGCTATATTTTTCTTTACATTATTTACTTATCTTTTTGTTTATCTATGATTGTGTTTGTGAAAAGTCCTTCATTTAACTGATCTCTATGATTGCCAGGATACTCTCTAAAGAACTGGTACATGAATGGTTTATTTTTTGGAGGTTATATACTGATATGTGTCTTTCAGCCATTGCTGAAAATGAATGAGAGTCAAAGGAACATTTGATCTGGTTCCTCAATCACAATCCTTTCTCTTCAAAACTGTTGACATTTCTCTTGTGTTTCTCACAGATAATACTTTGGAGAATTTTGAATTCTGTGAAATGTTTTATAGGCTATTTTTTTGATGTTTTCTGTAAGAAATCATACAGAAATAGATTTTTATCCTTCACATAGTAAGGTTTCCTTCCTTCCTTTCTTTCTTCCTTGCTTCCTTCTCCCTCCCTCCCTCTTTCCTTCCTTCTTTCTTTCTTTCTTTTTACCAGGTTTTATCTAGAAACTGGACTTTGCTTATTAGTCACTCCTGGTACTTTTAATCCACAGGCTCAGCCATTTCATTATCTGTCTTTAGGAATACTACAGATCATTATATTTCCTTCACATTTGTCACATTTGGTTTACTGCAGTAGATTATAAACAGGCTTAGCTTCTCAACTAGGCTCAGAGGTATGTAAGAACCTGTGACCGTATCCCATCTCTTAAGGTTGGTATCATGGAAGATAATCTGAACCTTTAAAGTTAGACTCTTTGGGACTTTATTAACAATATAATGTGGGAGTGACTAGATCATGGGTGAGGTTCAACAAACCCTCCATCCTTAAGAAAATTCTCCAGCACCCTTAACTCCTCCCTGCTCCCCACAAGGATGGTGCTAATCTGTGTCACTTCTTCAGCTTCCAGTCCATAGTAAGAGCAAGAGGGCTGCTGCCCCAATTCTCGAAATGCAGTCATGATCCACTTGCACCAGAATCATTTTAGGGTGATTTTCATTTAAACTCAATCATCAAACCAGATGAATCAGGCATCTGCATTTTTATAAGTAACCCAAATAAATCTTGGACACATGGAGATTTGAGAATCTCTGATTTAGATTCTTTTTTTCCTGGAAGGATATAGAAGATTGCATGGAGGAATGAAAGATAAATCCCCCTCTAGTAGTGCAGGCAGCAGAGTCAGTGGTTGCATTGTGCTTTGATTACTTATCTGAATTCAAATTAGACAGATATTTGGGGGATGGCTAAATGGAAACTCTGAGCACTCTGTTTCTTTAGTGGCTTTTAAAGATATTCTGTGTCTTCTTAATGAACCTCTATGAATGACCTCAGTCCTGAGGAGAATTAGGCTGCTTCAAACCCACCACTTTCCTTACTTATCCTGAAGACTAAGTAACTATTAGAGCAGACATTAAACCCTAACCACCACTAGCTATACCAGATGACTCAACTCAGGTTATAATTAGGGGAAGAAAAAGCCAGAGGGAGACTGGTAGGGATTAGGGCAGGGCAGCTAGCTGGAAGGAAGAATGTTCCAGATCTTCCCCCTGAGGGGCAACTGGCTCTCCTCAGGGGTCAGTCCTGGTCAGTCTCCATAGTCATCCCCTGATATCCTTCTTAAGCCCATTGGACCCTTAAGCATCCAGAAATGCCTGAGACTTAGAAGGGGAGAAAGAAATAGATTCAGATATTATAATATAGTTTAAGGCTGGACGCTCCAGAACTGTTCTGTGGATAGCATTCGAAGAAGGAGTGGTAGATTCAGGGTATCTAGGGTTTAAGGAGATTCAGGAAGGACAAATTATTTTTGGAGTTAAGAGTAGCCCTAGGATAAGAAGCCCCCATATATAGCAGGAAGAATTGTGGAGCCAGGAAATGGGCAGAGTGTAATTCCTAAGACAGTTCACCTTAAATAATATTAACTCCTCAGAGATGGGAAGGTTGGGAGGAGGAAGAGAATTACAAAGGAGAAGTCTCAGAAAGTCCTTAGCAAAGCTACAGGCTTTCTACCATCTGAACCCTGAATCCTGCTCACTTCTCTGGCCCCAACTTCCTATTGACTTTTTGCTATAGCCATGCTTCCTGAAAGGCCCTGACCACCTCATGCTCCCTCCAGCACGGGACTCTTTGTAAGTACTGTTCACTCAGCAGGAATTAGTTTGCCCTCTGTCCCTTCCCACTGAACATGCACCACTTTCCTAGGGAAGCTGGACCTGAATCCAAGCCTGATCAAGTCCTCCTGTTCCAGTGTCTTCCATTGCACTGGTTATAGTTTTTCTCCATGGCACTAAATATAGACAAACTTTGCTTTTGTGTCTGTGATAACTCATTTAAGAGCTAACTCCCCTACCAGACTGCAGGCATGGTTAATGAAGAACCTGAGCCCTCAGGTTTTATTTACCATTGTCTCTACCTCCTTAGAACAACATTATTATTCATGAAATATACGAAGAGAAGCTGCCAACCCATTTGTTGAATGCCAGCCTCACCAACATAAAAAGACACATCTCATTTTTTAACTGAATCACTTTGCTGTACACTTGAAACTAATACAACATTGTAAATTAACTATACTTCAATTAAAAAATAAAAATTTAAAAATACATACATTAAAAAAAAATTCACTTTCATTTCTGTGTGTGAGACCCAACAAAGATTTTGGGGGCTTCCCTGGTGTCTCAGTGGTTGGGAGTCCGCCTGCCGATGCAGGGGACACGGGTTCGTGCCCCGGTCCAGGAAGATCCCACATGCCGCAGAGCGGCTGGGCCCGTGAGCCATGGCCACTGAGCTTGTGCATCCGGAGCCTGTGCTCTGCAACGGGAGAGGCCACAACAGTGAGAGACCCACATACCGCAAAAAAAAAAAAAAAAAAGGTTTTGATTTGTGTCAGAGAGTAAAATTCAGTTCTTACTTTAGCCAGAGAGGTTTCCTTTTCCTCAAATACTATTCTAGTTTTAAATAAATTCCATCACTCTCAGGAGAGTACAGTGGGAACCATTCAGTCCCCACATGAGCAATCCTGGACTGTCATTGTGAAGAGGTCTGTGCTTTGAGAGCCACATCTTCAGGAAGGAGCCAAAGTACGATAGACAGCAGTGAAAACACCACCAAAGCACAAGGCCTTCTTTTGTAAGCTTGTCCCTATGAACTTGTGTCAACTGCTCCCTGATCCAGAATCACCCAGTTAAACAAACCAGGGATTACCCATAAACTCACACAAAACCAAACCTTCCAGGCCCTTTATAATCCTTGAGACAGTCTCTACCTGTTCACATTCATTTAGGCTCTGATAAGATGGCAGGGAAAGAGCTTCCTTTCCAAGATTCTTAGGATGCAGAGATTAGCTCAGTTTTCCCTTCAAAATGACATTTTCCAAACCATACAAGCAAAGTTTCCTTTGCAGCGGCCCACTGAATTGCAAACGAAACCAACCAATGGTCCATGTCACTTATAAGCTATTCTAACCTCAAATACTCGCCCCAGAAATCATGGCTGGACAAATTTGAAATACCCAAACCTGGATTAAGCTTGTAAGCTTCAATCGACTTCACCTCAAGCCCAGCTCCCTAGTTTATCATGTATGACATTACATCACTTCATTGCAATGAAACATATAATCAAAAAGCCAGACTCCACTTTCCTCTGGGGTTTTGGAAGAGCAATTCCTTTTTAGGGGTAAAACTATGAGCTGTGAACTTGTTCTCTACATTGTCGGTCAAGAATCAACCCAAACATTCATCCTTTTAAAGAGGGGTTGCCGTGCAATCAAACCACTCCCTGGCCTGTTGATTTGCCCCCACCACCCAAATAACTATGTGTGCAGGTCACTTTGTGGGAAATATCTCAGCAAACAACTCCACTCTTCTCTCATTTGACATTATTGGAAAGTTCAGGCAAGAAAAGACAGACTTTGGGAGATCAGGTTTCATGGACTATGACGAGTCAAGGGTTAGGAATATAAGAGCCCTGTTGCCCAGGCACTGGGCTTGGGGTGTAAGACATTATCTCCAGGGCACCTAACTTAAGAACAGAGAATGAAGTTCAGATTAGAAGGCGGACATAGGGGAACTTGAGAGCACAGCACAGAACTGAAGTTGGAGGTAATAGAGTGAGACAATAATTGTGGAAAGCCAACTGGTCTCAGGAAAGAGGTGAACCATAGGCGACCAGAGAGATCCACAGCTCTTGAGACTGTGGGTGAGACAACTCCTTCCAAACTCCCAGCTCAGGGCCAGATCAGGGATGTGTGCCTGAGCAGGTCTGAGGCCACAGGTCCGAGCATGTAGACCTATGGGCATGGAAGAAAGGACTCCAGGGCAAGAAACCAGGCTCCCAACACAAGCTCAGGCAGCAGCCACTCCCTAACCTCCAGAGGAGCATAGTAAAGCCAGGCGAGAAAGCCTGTCATCCTGGTAATCCTTCATGATTCCCAAGGAGAGAAGGTGTGTTAAAGATGGAATAGGAAGAGAATGTTTTGAAATATGCAAATCATTCCACTCACAAACAGTTAATAATTTAAAATAATCTTTGTTTGCTAAAACTTTGAATATTATGAACTGCGGCACGTCAGAAAGCATACCGATACTATAAACGCCGCACATGTACTCATCTTGAAGTTTTATTCTATTTTACTTCTCAGAAAAGGAGCAACCTGTTAAAGGATGATAAAACAGGCTGCTGGGGCTCATACTTCCGCACTGCAACAGGAGTGAGTCTAGTTTAGTCTAGGTCAATAATTAGAGACAGATCTAATTTCTGCCAGGTCCTATGGGGCCACTAGGACCACAAGGATGAAACTGACCCAGTTCACCAGGTGGCTCGGGTAAACCATAGCCCACTGGCTTGGGCAAGTCGTTGCTGAACATCTGTGGTCTCCCTTTGAGACAAGCAGCATCTTCTCTCATACTGAGGCAGGGGCACATTGAGGAAGGGGCAGAGCTAATATTATTGAGTACTTACCACATACAGGCTCTGTGTTAAGTGTTTTACATCTATTGCTCCACTTAAAGCTCATCTCTGGCAGGTAGTGTTTTACTTATCCCGATTTAACACGTGAGGAAACTGAAATGCAGAGAACTTAAATGGCTTTCCCATGAACACTAGTGAGTGGGTGTATTAATTTCCTCTTGCTGCTATAACAAATTACCACAAACTTAGTGGCTTAAAATGACACAAATTTATTGTTTTACAGTTCTGTAGGTCAGAAGTACTGTATGACACAGGTTTCACTGGGCTGAAATCAAGGTTTCAGTGTGGCTGTGTTTCTTTCTGGAGGCGCAGAGGGAGAATCCGTTTGCTTGCTTTTTTCAGCTTCTAGAGGCCACATTCCTTGGTTCGTATCTTCCTTTCTCCATCTTCAAAACCATCAACGTAACATCTCTCTGACCCGCTTCCATCATCACATTTCTTTCTCTGACTCTGATTGCCTCTGCTTCCTTCTTCCACTTTTAAGAATCCCTGTGATTACATTGGATCTACCCAGATAATCCGGGGTCATTTCCACATCTGAAGATCAGCTGTTTAGCAAACTTAATTCCATCTGCAACCTTAATTCCCCTTTGCCATGAACACTAAGATATTGATAGGTTCCAGGAATTAGAATGTGGGCATCTTTGCAGGGACATTATTCTTCCTAACACAGGGGGACAGGTAGGATCTGAACCCGAGGAATCTGGCTCCAGAATCCATGAGCTTAATCAGGAGACAATGGCAACTGCTTGGAACATGTGACCATTTACACAGCATCCACAGCCACCTATGCAGTTTGTACAAGGTACATTTAAATGGAAAGTTACTATCTGAGCAGAGATATTTACCCTACTGACTTTTCCCAGTGTATTTCTTTTCAGTTCCATTTAGGTAACCTTGTCAAACTAACCAATGCTATTTAGACTGAAAACTATTTTAGACTCTGATGCCCCCTCCCCATTCCTACCCTAATGACTCTGCCTCTATGTCTCTCTCTCTGTCACTCCCAACTCACACACACACACACACACACACACACACACATCAGTCACTCATATGTATACATACATAGTTTCATCTCCAGTCTTTCCCCACATTTCAGGTAATAAGACACCCACCCACCCAGTTTCTCACTATAGATGACTTAGGAGCCCTCCTCAAATTTTCCCCTCTCTTGATTACCCACACATCTAATCCTTTAACAGATAACACCAGCCTTACTTCCAAAACAGATCTCTGCCCACTTCTCTCCCCCTCCACTGCCCTACTGTGATACAGCCAACATCATCTCTCACTGGGACACCCCCATCTCATCTTGCTTCCAACACTCACCCTTCTGCAATCCATTCCCCGCGTAGCACAAATCGTCATTTTTATTTAACACCAGTAGGATGGATTACCCATTACTGCTTGAAACCCTTCACTGGCTCCCCAAGCTTTTCAGCACAAAGACCACTATTTGTAATGTGTCTAGTAAGCCTGAAGGATCTGCCCGCTGCTGACTCCTCCACCTTCAGCCTGAATTTTGCTCCCTTTTGCTCACTCTTCTCACACCTTCCTGGCTTTTTTCAGTCCTTGACCACCACAAACATGTCCATGTCCAGACCCACTCGCATGCTGTCCTCTCTACCTGGAACATTCTTATGTAAACTCATCACTTGCCTAACTCAGCTCTCCATATACCTCAAGGCTCTGTTTAAATACCTTGTCCCCAGATAAGTCTCTCCTGGCACCACACACACACACACACGCACTCACCTCTGAGAGCAACCTTTGTTTAATTGTGTTTATGAAGAAAATATCATTTCATTATATAATTATATATACATAGCATTAACTATGTGAATATTCTTTTAATGCCATTCTCCTTCCACTATAAGACCTTTAAGGACAAGGGCTATGCCTTCTTTTCCTCACTATTGTATTCCTGTCACCTGGAACCCAGCACACAGGTGCTCAACAAATGCATGTTCTAAAAAGGCTTCAGAGATGGTGACCCATTCCATCTTTCAGCACGTTGTCATCATCCCAACCACCACCACTATCATCACCATCCTCGCATCTCGTGTTTTTGTGTCTTATAGATGACAAAAGAAAAATTCATGTTTGCATCCCATCATAACACTTTGAGATGGGTAGAATAACTATCATTCCAAGGCTGTGTAAATTGAAGCTCAAAGAGAAGTGTGCTCTCCCCAGGGAATACCGCGAGGAGGTCTATGGCCGGTTCAAACCTGCTGTGCCTCTAGACCCTCCAGTCTGGGATGAGGGTCCCCTATGGTTATAGCCAGGAGAGAGCAAGAAGGGACCCCGAAGAAGGGCAGTGGGGCTCCTGAGGCCCAAGACTCCAGAGGGAATCACCAAAAACAAATTTGGTTTTCTCTAAGATTTGATTTCCTCTCACTATTCATGATGAGGGGGCAAGAGAAGGGCCTGCCCCACTCAACTGCTCTCAGTGCTAATATTTGGCTGTGGTAGAGTGATTATGAATGTTTCCTTTCTGTGAGCTTTGAGAGGAGGGCTATACTCGTGGTCAGCTGTCTCCTGCAGAGGGCTAGGTAGAGGGGAAAGGAAAGGCATGGACAGTTATCAGGGACTTTCTTTGTCACTAAAGATAAAAACAAGATCCTGGATAGAGCCCACAAGATCCTCCATGTTCTATCGTATTTCCTTTTTCTCTTTTCTTTCTATCCGCACAAGTCTTTTGGATCTCAATCTGTGTGAACATCCTCAGTTATACACCCACCGGGAACCAGGTTTCTTTCATTTATTAGTATGATTGCTTTGTTGCCTTCTGTCTGTCCTGCTAGACTAGGGGTTGGCAAACCATGGCCCACAGACCAATTCTAGTCCTCCACCTGTTTTGTAAACAAAGTTTTATTTATTTACATATTGTCTATCATCACTCTGACACCACAACAGCAGAGCCGAGTAGTCATGACCAACACTATCTTCGCTATCTATTCCTTTGCAGGAAAAGTTTGCCAACCTCTACACTAGAATACAATAAAAGAACCATGTCTGTGTCTGCTTCTACCCACCATTTTTGCCACTGGTGCCTAATAGAAGGCCTGACCTATAGAAGAGTCAAGAACCATTTTTGGAATTATGAATGAAAGAGTAAAATTGTAGCCTGCCCAGGTTATTTCTGTACAAAAATCTCATTCAGTCTCCCTCTTAAGACTGGAAAGCTCAAGTACTGTTAGCTCTATTCAGAAATTCACGTTGGGAGAAGTTGAAAATCTCAACCAAACCCATGTATATTCTGGGCAGTATGAACAGGAGTCCAAGTCAGCTCTCTCATGACACCTGGTAGAGAAGGCAGCCTACGTAGAGGCCTTGAGATGAACAAAACTGTGATTCCACTTATATTCTCTCTCAATCCAAAGACAGGCTCACTCCACTAACTTCTCCCTTTGGGACACTCTTCTAGGAACTTTACATACATTGAGAGAAACTAGTAGTTTTGCCTTCCATTTATATATCAGGGATCTAATGGGGCCTATCTTTCCTCTTTCCTTGATTCCAGCAAAACTCGTTATTCCAGATGCTTAATACAACATTGAAGAGCTTCTTTCTAAAACATTGGGAGAATACGTCGAGAAGGCACCCAGTCCTGAGCCCATCCAATGTGTGGAAGAGGAGGCATACCTACAGCAGAGTAGCATAAGAAAGCATAATTACTATATGCAGGACACCAAAAATAACAACTTGCAGTGTGCAGACCAATCAGAGAAATGAAGAGGTGCTTGGGGGTATCACCAGCCACTGATTAGGAATGCAACGTTTGGGGCTAACCTTTGATGAGGTAAGATCAAGGGAACATAAAGCATATGATTGCAGCCTTGTTCTATGGAATGTGGGAATTATATTTTACCCTGGATCCAAAGCACAAACATACATCAACCACAGGGCTTTCTTGAACAAGGTAGAACCTACAACCTCTCTATGCTCCTCTTATCTGCCAGTCAGTGGGTACCAAGAGCTAAATTTAAGTGATATGAGTGGCCAATAGTCTAGTTTCCTGGAGACAAAACCTGAAATATATGGTTTATATGACTTTTTATGGATATTTAGGGAATCTCTGACTCAAACAGTTTAAGCAAGTGTCTCAACTCCCACAGAAATTCATATTTGTAATCCTTACCCCTGGTCAAGAGAGTGACTCAGCCATGTGTTTCGCTTAATTAATGAATTTAAACTATAATGTAATTTACTTTTTATTTTAGCAACTATTACATACCAGGCTCTATTCTAGACATTTTATGTATTTTGGAAGGGGAGGGGATAATGGGTTTGGCTTCCTTATAAGTTGATTTTGAAATACATGTGAATTTCCAGATAAAGATTCATTTGCTCTTTTCACAAATGTTAACTGAGTACCTAATATAAGCCAGGCCCTAACCCTAGGCACTGGGGAAACAGAGGTGAAAAAGATATGGTCTCTGTATTGTAAAAGCATGCATTTTAGCAGGAGAAAGAGGCACGGAAATAACTATAATAACATGTAGTAAGCTACTCTATGATAATAATGATGACAGTAACAACAGTAATAATGTATTCAGCTATAATTTATTCAGCACTTATTCTAAGATAGACATCTTAAATAAATGACCTCATTAAATATTATTAACCCTGTAAGGTATTTATTCATCGCCCCAATTTATAGATGGGGAAACTGAGGCTTAACTAGGATAAACTACTTGACAAAGAACTTAAAACTAGTCTACTTAGGTCCATCTGACCCCACCGCTTCTTATCGCCATCCTATACTACCCACCTCCTATTAAATTTTCAGAGATATGTGTGCAGTGCAATGAGAGTACAGAGGACCCGGGAGCTAGAAGAGGAAGAATGGAAAGTCTTCATAGGAGGATGAGATTTGAATCAGGCCTTAAAAAAAAAAAAGCTGACATTTGCTAAGCTGTGAAAGATGAGTGCTGAGTAGCAATGAAAGCTTGAAGTCAAGAAAGTTTCTGCCTTTTTAAGGAACAGAGAGATTAGCACAGCTGGAAGATAGGCTGCATTGAAAGAAATGTGGAAAGATGTGACCAGAGAGATACACTGGAACCAGATCTACATAGTCCCTAAGGACCAGCCATGTTAAAGGTCTGTGACTCTTTCATAAGGAAGATCCATTGACCCTTTCTAGGCAATGGAATAGCAAATGTCCATAACATTTAGAGTATGGAGTCATACCCTCACCATGTCTAATGCCTACTATAGTGCCTGGTGCAAGATAGGTGCTCAGTATTTGTTGGATAGACTAATACATATTCTTAAAATAACTCCCTGGACAGTGATGTGGAGGATACATTGGAGAAGGAAAAGACTAGTGGCAAAATATAAGGCAAGAGCTTGTTGGAAAAATATAGAAGAAAGATCATAGATAGTAAAGAATTTGATGCGAGAGAGGCATTTGAAGTAGAACTGACAGATCTTAGTGACCAAATGACCATGTGGGCTCAGACAGAGAACGTAGTTGGAATAACTTCCAGAATTCCCACGTGCATCTGCAGTCTCAATACGGAATACAGAAACCGGGGGGTAGAGTTTGGAATTTTAAGTTTGAGGTGCCTTTGGAACATGACTGCACAGATCGGGGGCCTGATATGAGTGACAGAGAAGACTCATTCAAAATGGCTGCCAGCAGATCTCTCTCTTTCCTCAGGCCTCAGAGGGTCCTGGTGGCAGGGAGGGCCACCCCCCTGGCTCATTGGTCACACAGTGTGAACAATCGTGATGAGAAGACAGAAGAAAACTCTGTATCAGAGATCCTGAAGGTGAGAGGAACTAAAACGCAGCAACCTGACCGTTCCAAGCACGTAGTTACCCTCAGTAGGAACTTGAGGCAAAGCCAGGGCAGATTCTGTAGCCTCTTCCTGTGGAAAGTTTATGAAGCCCAGATTGGAGAAAATGTTCTGATAGTTTTAAGTCTGGCATTTTAAGTTGGAATGCTGTCCCGAAGTAGCACAGAACGGCACAATTCAATAACTCTGACCATTGTGGAAAAATGCCATGTGCCAACAGCAATTTTCCATAATTTTGTTCAGAAAATCTGAAAGAAATGCAGAAAATGGATTTGCAGCCCTGGCAGCAGGCAGAGAAACAGTAGCAGAGGGCTGCAGGCCAGTAATTGATGTTTCAAATATCACTGACTGCTTTGCCTGTAATTTTAGGGGAGAATGATAATAATTAAAAGCACAAACTTACAAGTCATTTCTGAGGAGGGAAAATGCTGAATGCACTTAAAGTGAAGGGGGTTTGTTGAAATGCTTAACTTTTTCCAGATAGCTTTCAGATAGGCAATGATTAATTTTGTGTTCACAGAGTGACTTTCTCCCCAAATGTTCCAAAGAGCCACAAATGGAAGATTACTAATCCACGGGATTATCTGGGAGCCAATAATAAAGCTATGCCCACATGACATTCCCAAACATTCAGACCTTACCTGATAGTATTGGTTTTTGTCACAAACAACACACTTCTTGAAAGGAAAATTAAGCCTTCCTCCCATTATGGAATCAGTTGTTATAATCATTCATGGAAAATTAGATTTGAGACTTTGCTATGAGGCAGATTTGAACTTGAGTCTACAGTCACCCTTATTAGCTCTGTAATCTTAGGCACATCACTCAACTTCTCTGAGCCTCCGTTTCTTCTTCTGGAAAATGGGTATAACAATAGCTCTTACTTCCCATAGGGTAAATATTGAGGATTACCTAAATTAAGTAAAACAATTGGCACAGTTCCCCGTTTAGGATAGGTGCTCAAGAAAGATTAGCTATTATTAATATAACTATTGTGGCTAAAATGACAAAGGCACACTCTTTTTGTATATGTATTAATTTTTGCTGATGGAATGTAATTTCCTCAACTACAATTTGGCTAAATCTTCTTCACATTGCAAGCAAACAATCAAACAAACGAAAACAGCCAAAGACTAAACTGAGCTTCATACCCCTATCCAGAAAGGAATCCCCTTCAGTTACCAAATTCAAGGACTCAGTTTTCCACATCTCTAACCCCATTTCCTATCACAGGTCTGGACATACAGTGAGAACTCTATTAAGTGTGTGTGTAGCATACAAATTTCTAGATCGACATAGTTTTATCCCTCCACTGTGATAAAGGACAGGGGACCCTGGTACCTTTTCAGCTTCTTTTTAAAAATATTTTATTGTAGTACAGTTGATTTACAATGTTGAGTGAGTTTCTGCTGTACAGCAAAGTAAATCAGTTATATAACTTTGAAGAGTTTATATATATATATATATGTATATATGAACTCATATTTTAGATTCTTTCCCCAAATATGTCATTACAGAGTATTGAATAGAGTTCCCTGTGGTATACAGTAGGTCCTTATTAGTTATCTATTTTATATATAGCCGTGTGTGTACGTCAATCCCAATCTCCCAATTTATCCCTCACCCCCCTTACCCCCTGACCTTATCAGCTTCTGATGACTAACCTTGTGCTTCCACCAACACCACTAACCGTGACATCTGGGTTTATTCGTGTGCAAACTCTCTCTTCCTTCCAACACTGACCGGGGGTGACCTTCTGTAGCTTGGCTTGACAGAGGAGATAACAAGCTATGTCCAAAAAGACAAAGCTATTGGTTGACTGGGATACTGTGATTAACAAGTGAAGTGAACACACTAAGCAAACGCTGTAATTGTAGTGGCCTGCTATTAGCAATGCAGTAAACATAGTCATTTTGCCTTATTCTTTCACATCATCAACCTCTTTCTGGCCTATCAGAGTGAATTTTCTACTCCAGACTATGTTTACTCACTTCTTTAGTTTTGACAGACATGACCCTACTTGTTGCTTCATGATTCTGAATATGGACTAGAAACCAGCAGGAGATGAGAGGCAGGGCTTTTACTTTTTTTTCCCAGCTTAAAACAGGACCTCTGATAACCCGGGAAATAATTTACAGCAGGTAGACACACTGCATAGAGGTGGATAAGTGTATGTCAGGCTGGTGGCTTGTATCAGCCTGAGAAGTGATTCTGTCCTGACTAGCATAGCTTGCAGGAAAAACAGGAAGCCATCATGAAAAATCATACACTTTCTCAGCGCCTCCCTAAATAATATGTTGGCAATCTAATCCAGCTGTATTTTTGTGCAAGAAACACCTTTATTCAAATGCAAGACTAAATGCTCTAAAAGTACCTACACCATTTTGCTAACCCAAAAAATCTAGACACTGAGTTGGGGGAAAAGGGCTGTGTTTTCTCCCTGGAAATTGTGTGTCATGAAAAACTGAGATTCCAGGGGGTAAATATCAAACCAAAGAATTTAAGGACCAGCCAAGCAGCAGTGAGACAAGGTAAGAAAGGGATAGCAGACCATCTTGTTGATTTCATTTTGCAGAGAATAGCAAATAGAATTATTCGAAATGAATTTTCCAAGCCAAACTCTGTTGGATTGTAATCATAATTTAGCGTCAAGATGAAGGTGACTGAACACCTATGATGAGTTAAGAATGGCAGTGTAAGTAGTTTAAAAAAATAAATAAATAAAATATGGAGCAGAGCTACAAGGGAACTCTCAGCAGGGAGGGATTCACCTGTCATTCTATGCTGATGACTCGGGATGCCCCAGGAACACCCAGATTGGACTCACATCCCTGGACCTAGGAGGTAGGTGTTTCCATTTAAGACTCAGGATTATTGTTATTTTCCACGCCTCTCCTTTAAATGGAGATGGATTCATTCCAATCCCCATGTACTTAAGTTGGGGGGTTTAAACAACTCCAGACTAAAAGGCAGATACTGAGGGAATGAAAGGGATAGCATGCTATTTAAACAGAGATCCCCAAGCCTGGATGGGTACTGGAATCACCTGCTGGTGTTGTTAAACAGATTATGAGGTCCTACTCAAAACTAACTAGATACAAACCTTTCTCCACTGAACTGACTTTGAACCTTAGTGAAAAGTAGTTGCCCACATATGTGTGGGTCTACTTCTGGGCTCTCTAGTCTGTATTATTGTTTCATCCATCTATATTGACACACTGCCACACTGTCTTAATTATTATAGCCTTATGTCTTGAAATCACATAGTGTTAGTCCTCCAACTTTGTTCCTATTTTTGTTCCTTGTATGTTGTCATTTTTCCCTTGTTGCTTTCAATAATTTTTCTTGGTCTTTAATTTTTGTCAATTTGATTACTATGTGTCTCGGCATGTTTCTCCTTGGGTTTATCCTGCCTGGGACTCTCTGCACTTCCTGGATGTGGGTGGCTATTTCCTTTCCCGTGTTAGGGAAGTTTTTGACTATAATCTCTTCAAATATTTTCTCTGGTCCTTTCTCCCTCTCTTCTCCTTCTGGGACCCCTATAATGCGAATGTTGGTGCATTTAACATTGTCCCAGATGTCTCTTAGGCTGTCTTCATTTCTCTTTATTCTTTTTTCTTTATTCTGTTCTGCAGCAGTGAATTCCACCATTCTGTCTTCCAGGTCACTTATCCGTTTTTCTGCCTCAGTTATTCTGCTATCAATTCCTTCTAGTGTATTTTTCATTTCAGTTATTGTATTGTTCACCCCTGTTTGTTTGTTCTTTAATTCTTCTAGGTGTTTTTTCTTTAATTCTTCTAGGTCTTTATTAAACATTTCTTGCATCTTCTTGATCTTTGCCTCCATTCTTTTTCTGAGGTCCTGGATCATCTTCACTAGCATTATTCTGAATTCATTTTCTGGAAGGTTGCCTATCTCCACTTCATTTAGTTGTTTTTCTGAGGCTTTATCTTGTTCCTTCATCTGGTAAAAAGTCCTCTGCCTTTTTATTTTGTCTATCTTTCTATGAATGTGGTCTTCCTTCCACAGGTTGCAGAATTGTAGTTCCTCTTGCTTCTGCTGTCTACCCTCTGGTAAAATGTCTTTCTGTTTGGAATTTTCGTATTTATGTTCATGAGGGGTATTGGGCTCTAGTTTTCATTTATTATAATGTAATTTTCTAATATCAAGGTAATGCTGGCTAATAAAAAGTTGGGAAGTATTTCCTCCTTTAAATTTTTGGGGTGTTTTTATTTTTGTTTGTTTTTTGGTTTTATTGTGTCTCTGCTCTTTTTGGGAGGGTATAATTGTTTTACAATGTTGTGTTAGTTTCCTCCTTCATATTTTATGGAAGAGTTTGTGTAGAATTGGTATTATTTCTTCTTTAAACATTTGGGAAAAAATCACCAGTAAACTGTCTTGGCCTGAAGTTTCTTTTTGAGAAGGGTTTTTACTACAAATTCAATAAATTTACTATATAGAGAGATATCCAGGTTGTCTATGTCTTCATGAATAAGCTTTGGTAATATGTGTCTTCCAAAGAACTTGTACAATTCACCTAAGTTGTCTGTTTTACTGGCATAGAATTGTTCATAATATTGCCTTATCATCATTTTACTATCAGAAGAATCTGTAGTGATGTCACCTCTCTCAATTTTTTATATTGCTTTCTAGGGGCATTGATCTATTTTTCTCATTAAATTGGCTATTTATCAGTTTTTTTAATCTTATTTAAGAACTAAGGTTTGGTTTCACTGATTTCTCTCTATTGCTTTTCTATATTCTACTGTGTTTACTTCTGCTATAATCTTTATTTCCTTTCTTCTACTTACTTTAAGTTCAATTTACTCTTTTTATTTTTTATATCATTTTCTTAAGTTGGACACTGAGGTATTGATTTGAGATCTTTCTTATTTTCTAATTATGCATTTAATCCTATAAATTTCCCCCTCAGTGTTGCCAAAGTGGCATTACAAAAATATTATGTTGTATTTTTATTTTCAGTCTGTTTGAAATACATTCTAATTTCCTTTTTGATTTCTCCTTTCATCCAAGGATTTTTTAGAAATATTCAATTTACAAATATTTGGGAATTCTCAAAAGATCTTTATGTTATCAAATTTTAATTTAATTCCATTTTGCTATTTTGTATGACCTAAATGTTTAAAATCATTAGGACTGTTTTTGGCCCAGGATATGTTTTATCTTGGTAAATATTCTGAGCGTACTTAAATATAATGTGTACCCTTCTGCTGTTGAGTAGAGTGTTCTATAAGTCTTAATTAGGTCAGTGTGCTTGATAGTGTTATTTAAATCTTCTATTTACTTACAGATTTTCTATCTATTTTGTTCTATCAATTTCTGAGAGAGAAGTATTGACATCCTCAACTATACTTGAGGACTTCTGTGTTTCTCCCTGATGTTCTTGATTAGTTTTTGCTCCATGTGTTCTGAAGCTGTATTAAGTGCATAAACATTTAGAATTGTTATACCCTATTGATGAATTGGCCATTATACCATTATAAAGTGAAAACCTTTATCCCTGCTAATATTCTTAACTCTGAAATCTACTTTTTGTGATATTAAGATAGCCATACCAGATTTCCTTTGATGGCTGTTAACATGTTAACTTTACATTTGAAGTATGTTTACATTTGAAGTATGTTTCTTTGTAGGCAGGATAGAGTGGGATCTTTCTTTTTTCCTAATCTGACAATGCCTGCCTGTTAATTAAGGCATTTAAACCATTGACATTTAATTGTATTATTGATATGATTAGATTTAAAAGTATCATCTTATATTATATTTGTCCCGTATGGTTTTTCTTCCCTTTGTCTTCTTTTTTTTTTTCTTTGAATTAACTGAATATTTTAAAACTATTCTATTTTCTCTCCTTCTTTGGATTACTATTAACTATAAGTCTTTGTTTTGTTGTTTAGTAGTTGCCTTAGGGTTTATGGTACACATTATTAACTTTCCACAGTCTATCTTCAAGTGATTTCATACCACTGTATGTATAGACTAAGAGTCTTATAGGAGGGTACTTAAATTTATCATCTCTCATTCTTTGGAATATTCTTATACATTTTACTTTTATATATATAATAAATACTACATTACATTGTTATTATTTTTGCTTAAACAGTCAATGATCTTTCAAGATACTTAGGTTATAAGAAAAAAATCTTACCTATTTACCCATATAAATATTTATCCTTTCTAAAGCCCTTAATTCTTTCATATAGATCCATATTTCCATCTATATCATTTTCCTTTGGCCTGAAGACTTCCTTTAACTTTTCCTGCAGTGAAGGTCTGCTGGCAATGAATTATTTTAGCTTTTGTTTGTCTGAAAAAGATGATTTTGCCATAATTTTTGAAAGATATTTTCAGTGGGTATAAAATTTTAGGTTGACTTTTTCTCTTTCAGTACTCTAAAGACGTTGCTTTACTGTCTTTTTGTTTTTATTGTATTTTATGAGAAATCTACTGTCATCACCATGTTTGTTTCTCTGGATAAAACATATATTTTTCCCTCTGACTGCTCTTCAGATTTTCTTGTTATCACTGGTGATCAGTAAATTAATTATGATGTACCTTGGTGTTGTTTTCTTCATGTTTCTTGTGTCTGGGAGTTCATAATTTCATCAAATTTGGAAAAATTTTGGCCATTATATCTTCAAATATTTTTCCTGCCATTTTCTCCCCACTTTGGGAACTCCAATTGCACATATATTAGGCCACCTAAAGCTCATTGATTCTCTTTTTATTTTCTGTCTGTGGTTTTTGGTTTTAGGTGTTTTTGTTTTGTTTTGTTTTGATAGTTTCTATTGCTGTGTCTTCAAGTTCAATAATATTTTCCCCTGCAAATCCTCTGCCATTAATCTCATCTAGTATATTTTTCTCCTTACACATTGTTGTTTTCATATGGTTCTTTTTGGATTTTTTTTTATATATATCTTCCATGTAGCCTCTTAACTTTTTGAATATCTGGAATAGAGTTATAATAACTGTTTTGTTGTCATTTATCTGTTAATACCAGCATATGTGTCAGTTCTGGGTCATTTTTATATTATAAATGCATTTCTTCATTATCTTTCTTGCTTCATGTATGCTTATTAAGTTTAAATGAATGCTAGACATTGTGAATTTTATAATTGTTGAGTGCTAATTATTTTTGTATTCCTATAAATGTTCTTGAGTTTTGCTCTGGGATGCTATAAGTTATTGGTAAACAGTTTAATCTTTGGAGGTCTGTCTTTTAATATATATTAGATTGAACCAGAACAGTGTTCAGCCTAGGGATAATTACTCTCCATTATTGAGTCAAGACCTTTCTATTAACCCTACCCAATGCTTCATGACTCTTGAGGTTTTCCAGTTTGTCTGGTAGGAAGAGTCAACATTCCTGGCCCTCTAATCCTTTCGGATTTTGCCTTACCTCTGGTAATTTATACAGACACATGTATGTGCACATTCATCAGTACTCAGTTTAATACTTGAGGGGCCCATCTATAGATCTTTGGATGTCTCATTCTCTTTATAGCTTTCCTCTCTCTGGTATACTAGCTCCCTTGGTCTTCCTGGACTCTCAGCTCCATTTTCTCAACTCAAGGAACCCACTAGGCTCTGTCTGGATTCCCCCTTCCTGCATTGTGGCCTTTAATCTCTCTCACAGCAGTAAGCTGGAGCAGTTTGAGAGGTCTCAACCCTCAGGGGACACTGCCCTTCATTTTCTGATGTCTAGTGTCTTACAAATCATTCCTTGATATATTCTGTTCAGTTTTTTAAAATTGTTATAGGCTGTTTTCGTAGAAGGTTAAATCCAGTTTCTCTTCCTCTATCTTTCTTGGATGTGGAAATATAAAGGATTATTTTTATCTCCATTTTACAGGTAAGCTAAAGGCCCATAAGGATTGATTTCTCCAAGGCCAAACATTGCTAATGAGTGACAAAGCTAGTGCTAGAAGTACTTTAGGATGAAGGAAAGAAGTTGTAGGGTGCATATTATGAGCAAATAAGTCAATCACAGGAGCATACTACCATGGGCCCACACTAGCCTGGTACACTTTTGGAGCACAAATGTGACTCTTAAACATTAGCTACGAGTTCCCCTTATATTTCTACATTTGAGGGATCCAAATGCAGACAGACTGGATTTGAATCCTGGCTGTATCACTTACTAGTTCTTCAACCTTGAGTACATTAACTTACATTTCTAATCTTCAGTTTACCCATCTGTAAATTGAAGATGACAAAATTATCTGCCAAATACGGTTGTTGTGAATATCAAATGAGATAATCTTTGCAAAGCTCTTGGCACAATGGTAAATATTATTGTTCCATGTATGAGTTACCCTAGATGTTAAGTCTAACACGGGCTCAATAAAATTGAGTTCTAACCCCAATCGAAATGAAATTCTTTGTTTCTCTTTGCCTTTCCTGAAATTAAGAAGTTGGCTTTTTTCCCCCCTCTAGATTCCTGAGACTTTGCACTGGAAAGGTGAATTAGGTAGCTCTTTTAAAAGCTAACTTGTCTATCTCGTCTCCATTTAGAAACTTGATATGGAGTATTTCTCTTTTTGCTAGTCAACTTTCTAGAACTACCTCTCTTAAAATATTTGTTTACTGGCCACTTCTCACAATGTCCACCCAACTTGTTTCTCTAAATGCAATCCCTAAATTTTTATTATGTCTATCCTCCCTCAATAACTTTATATTTGTTCAAACCCATCGTTTTATTTACCCATCCCCCTGGACCCACATAAAGGGCGTTTGCTAGCAGACTTTCATGTGAGTCACCTCCCAGTTGCTCACTACCAATGTTAACATATAAAAACCAGAGTGATGTTTTCCTTTTCCTTATTCTGGCCACATAGAATTACAGTCACATTCACATAAAATTTTGTTTCTATGTTTTCATTGCATCTGTCCCTGGCCTTGACCTTAGAAGAAAAACTAATTATTCTTGATTCCCCATGTATGTTTGACTCATGCTGTGGCTTCTTTAAAAAACTTGGAAGAGTGTGAAGAGTAGAGATGAAATAAAGGACATCTATCCATCTGCCATTCATGTTAAGGAAAGCAAGACCCATGTATTAGGGGTTAAAGATTTCTACAGTGCACAAAGGCACCTTTGGTAAATGATCTCATTTAACAACTGTCACTGGGAAATCACACCCTTAGTTCATACATCTCTCTCACCATTCACTGGGACACTGGGCTGTTGCATATTGATTAAGTCCCCAGAGAGCAAAGACTTGCATATAAAACTGCAAACAACTCAGCAAAGTTGCTAAAAATAATTATATTTCAGTAGATGATTCTAAGCAGAAAGGAAGAAACAAATATATTTATCAAAACCAGAAATATCCAACAGACAGTGGAGTGGAACTGAGCAAAATCATATATAAAAATAGCATTTGAGTCCCACCTGATTTTATTGATAAGGACTGTAACAATATGATACAAATGTACCTTGTGTAGCATTTGTCATCTAACTCTGGCTCTCAGACACTTCATAGCATTAGATAATGCTGTTACAGAGAGATCTAATAGCAGAGGGACAGGAAAAAATTAAAAGACCAAAGTCAGGTAGGCACAGTGGTATGCCAAATGAGATTTACAAGTGGATTAGTAGACTGACAGGGCCCACATGATTCCAAAAGGCCAGTTAGAGTATATTTTAGAATGACAAAGATTAAGGCCAAGAGCCTCTGAAAGGAACAAGAAGAAAAATTGCGATCCCATACAGATGTGTAGAGCAGCTAACAAGCATCCACCATTGCTCTAATCCCTTCCATACACTCTATTGCATTTTATCTTCACAGATCTCTCTGACATAAATATCAGCATTTTAACCTTACACGGGAAAAGGAACTAATCCTTGGAGAAAGTAAGGGTTAGGTCCCAAAGTCAGGTAAAAAGGGCCAGAAGCAGGATTCAAGCCAAATCTTCTAGCTCATGGTTCTTAGACTTTAATGCTTATGTGGGCATACACACATGCACACACATGCACGTATCACCTGGGGGAGCTCATAAAGCTGTACATTTCCAGCCACCACCCCCCATACATTTTGACTCAGTCAGTCTGTAGTAAGAGTGTGTAGAGCGTTCGAGGATTTAGAGTTGATTAAAGAAAAAGCTAAGACCATGAGAGGCAGTAACTACAACAAGTTTTATTGGGCTGTACTTGGACAGGGTTGATGCAAAGAGAAATCTGTCACAGCATGAGACCATCCAGAGGCTTCAAGGGGCCACCGTGTAGAAGAGGAGGAGAGCAAGAGAACTCCCTGAGGAGGAGGACCTGACCTTCTCTCAGCAGCATGGTAGGGAGTCCCTGGGTCCCAGCACCCCAACAGACAGCAGTGGCTGAGGGTCTTATAACTACAAGGTCCTATCTTATCAATGGAGAATAGTCATCAGGTGAGGTTTTTAGGGATATGCAAAGAAGATGGGTTGTATGTGGCTAAAAATCTGCTTGTTTGGGGTATTTTTTTTAAACAATTGGCTCTGTAAAACTTTGGGTTTGGCACTGGTAGGCTTTTGAGCTAACAGGTCTCAGCCTGCAGTGAAGAACAATCAAAAGAGCGACAGACAGACAGACAGAGGCCATCTTTGGCTCATCTCTTTAACAGAATGGGACCCCCATTTGAAATAACTCTGTTGCAGTATATCACATACCACATTCTGAGGAAGGAAAAGGCTTCAAACTCCATGTTTTGGGCTCTCTTCTCTGCACCGCAGCCTACTAACACAATGGATGAACAAGTCCATGGTTGATTTCCCAGGAAAAGATGGTTTCCTGGGAAGACGGTCAGCACTGAGAATCAGTGTCAGCACCAGCTCATGCTGGTTGGCCCTCAGGGTCTGGCTTAGGATGGTCAACATGCCCTCATTGTCCTATGGAGGACAAATTCTCCCCATACAAACTCAGTGTTTGCAATCCTTCTTTATAACCAATGTGAGAACAGTGATGCATTGGGCAATGAACCCTCCACCTCAGTTAGGAGTGAACAGTGAAATACACACCATATTTGAATCATTTCATGATTCATCCCAAAATATATATGAAACTATAACTGTAAGCTCACTGATGGTAGGGACTGAGTTTATCTGAGGCACAATCATACACCCAGCATCTAAGGCAATGCCTTTCCAGGGAGGTAGTTACGAAATGTGCATTAACTGAAAGAACAATATAGAAATTTCTAAGTTAGTGGGCCCTGCATATTCAAATTGGTGACCTGAGAAATTCACCTTCATGAGCCATGTAACTCCAAGCAATTCTCCCATCCTTGGTACAAATGGGGACTTCAGAGTCTGTCCTCAAGGGATGGACGCATCAAGGGATGTGTCATAAACTGAGGCTGCCACTGGGGATGAGGCATTTAAGACTACGTTCACTAAGCTTATAATATATATTATTTTTTGGTGGTGGGGGGAAGCTTTCAGGGGGAGGCAGGATTCGGAGGAGGAGTAGAGAAAGAGAAACACTGATTAGAAAAAGGCTTGAGGGACCTCGTCCTCCCTTCACTTAGGGGTAGGGGTGAAAAAAGAGATTCAGCCCTTCCTTTAAAATGTTGCCTCACTTCCTTGCTCCCACCTCATTCTTTGTGACTCCAGAATGTCTCCTTTTTATGTTTTATTTATTTATTTTTAAATTTTTTAATCATCCCCTTTTTAAAAATCTGTTCTCCAATGCCCAGGAACCACCTGATGGGAGGCTAGTTTTTGGTCTTGACACTTAATGCACCATCACAACCTCAAGTTTCTCAACAAGCAGCTCCCTCCAAGCACACTCAGATTTCAACTCACATAGAAATGTTCCAAGTCCCAGCATTATGTTCAGATAGTGTGGAGACATCATGGTTCTACTCACCTCTACCCTGCCCCCAATGAAAGAAGAAATACAATAATTCTAAATTGAGGTTACCAATATTGTGTTTCACAAAAAATAAATATATCTAATTTCTTTTTTAAATGTTATCTGTAAATTTTGCTTCATTTTTCCTGAATTTACCATTGTGTAAAGAACGTGGTTCATCTTTGCCCAAATTACCCCTCATTGCTAGGGATAGGCCATGTGTTTATAACACGTGCATAGGTGATTTTAAGGTAATGTGGGTGCTTGCAGTTTCTTATGTTGCCCATGGTCTTTCTTACACAGGTAACATTGCAAATGCCCTTTCCTCTACCAGAAAGCCCTTTTTGCCCTGGATAATTCCTGGTCATCCTTTAGGCATCACCTTCTAGACCCTTGCTTTTCAAAGTGTAGTCCATGCGCCAGCAGCACCAGCAGCACCTGGGAATAGGTTAGAAACACAGAATCTCAGGCCTTACCCCATCCTCCTGAATCAGAGTCTCTACTTTAAATAAATCTCTGGGTGCTTCACATGCATGTTAGAGTTTGAGAAATACAGTCCTGGAGGCTGTCTTCCTGGTAATAGTAGCAACTCACCTCTGGCTTCCATCTACTTTTACATACTTCTTATTCTATTATACTGACTTTAGGAAACCCTCTCCTATTCTAAGAGTGGTCTTTTAAAATTGCCTGCAAGTAATTAGTTGTACTAATTGTAACTCATAACTAGAGTATGGGATCAATTTAGTGGGTCATAACTAGATTTTTTTCATGAAATAAAATAGGTTAATCCACTCTAGAATAGAATGGAAAATGCCACTCAGGTAAGTATTGTTTCATAAAACTTTTGAAACAGTACTTTTCTATGTGTGTGTTATATATATTGGATTATTTATATATATTTACTGTGGGTCATGGTTATAAAAGCTTGAACACCACTCTTCTAGAGCCTAAGCTCCTTGAATTCAAGGACTGTTTGATCCATTCATTGTATATATAACACCTAACTCAGGGGTGGTGCAGAGTAGATGGCCCCTAAAGGTAGAA
Organism: Stenella coeruleoalba; assembly: GCF_951394435.1. NCBI lineage: Eukaryota > Metazoa > Chordata > Mammalia > Artiodactyla > Delphinidae > Stenella > Stenella coeruleoalba. The sequence continues at coordinate 19,551,391 of NC_137161.1, read as the reverse complement.
TGTTACATGGGATGCAAATTGACTTGGAATGTCATCAACTATTAGTAAAGAAAGCAACCAATGAGAGGATGACAGAAGGCAGAGGAATAGAAAAGGTCTGGCATAATGCAGGATGCAGGAGAGCAGGAAGGAAGTTACCAACAGATATGAGTCCTTTTTTTGAGACAAGCCTGAGTCCAGAACCTGCATGCAATTCTTGTTAACCAGATCATGTGGCTTTTAAGGGAGCCCAGGCTTCATCTGACCATGGAAGTATCCCTGAATATGCATATAAGGCATGACAGACCACAGCCATTGGCCTGAGCAATGCTAATCAGAAGTAGAAGTTTGAAAAGAGAGAGGAAAATGAAAAACTGTGTGCGGAAGATTGAGATATGGCCCCAGACAGAATCTTACATTGTAAGATAGCAAAACCAAGATAAATGATGGGCTTTCTGGAGACCAGAATCAGATATCCATGCATTCATTCCATAGTTACCTACTAAATGCAGACATTATTCTGGATACTGGAGATACAGAAGTGAACAAACTGGACAAAATGTCACTGTTCTCATGAGCTGGCATTCTAGTGAAGGAGGAAGAAGTAAATAAATAAAAACCACCTATTTGTATTTATCTTTATATTGTGTTTGTATAATACTATCCAAAATTCTGCATTTTGTTTATATGTTACATAATGTGATGATTGCAGGTGGTAATACTGGAAGAACTGATGGAAAATGAGAGACAGTAGCCCACAGACCTCCCCTCTAAGCCCCCTCACCTGTGAGCTAGAAAAGATCAGGATAAGGTGAGAGCTACCCTAAAAGTGTAAGGTCAAAGACTGATTCAGACTTTTTATGTGATTTATTTAAAAGTTTCACTTCTTTTGGTTTAACTCTAATAATCTGAGGTTAAAGAAGGTAGTATAAAAAGCTTTAGAATGGTCAAGTCCAGCGGTGTTGACCCTCTGTCCTGGACAGCCCTAGGACATCAGCACCTGGCAAGCGGCTGGTTAAGAGGATAAGCCAACAGAACCCTGGCTGCCTCACCACTCTTCTCATTCAACTGGGACATGGTCACTTAACCTCTACTGTATTTATGGGGGTACATGGAAAGCTGTGTTTGGCACAGTTGTCTTGATTCTGAATAACTTTGACAATACTCTACAATACTCTCAGCTTTCCTGTAGAGAAACTAAGATTTAGCAATATTAGCTAATTTCTCAAGATGCCATGTTGAAGAAAAGTTGGGGATATAATTATGAATTATGCTTGGTTTTCCAGATCTTGGTCAATTACAAAATAACAGACTTTTGAGAACATCTTACTACGGATAGAAGTTTTCCAGGTTATGTTTCCCTTAGTAGATAGAAGAGCATGAGCCAGGCCAAGGATCACCTGCCCTATTTGACTTTGGCACTACCATTCCTTGTCTGGCAATGGAACCTACACATACCTCACCAGACACTTTTTATCAAGAGATAACAAATGGAGACTTAACTCTTGGGAAATGTCATTGTTCACATATATCCTACCTTAATCATACCCTCTGCTCCTCTGCTCTCAACCTTGGTCTATTAAAATAGGGTGGATATTATTATCTTGTTTGATTGCTTCTCAAAGTGTTTTCAAACCTTTGAAAGCAAACTGTCCATTCAAGTGTACCTCTTTGAACTCCTTCTTTACCCTGGTGCAGACACCAAGATGACTTTTATTACCTTTTTATTCTGCCAGCTCCAGGAAGGATTTTCTCTTCTTTATATCCAAAGCTGTCCAGATGCCAGTACTTTCTAACAAGTTTTCTTAGGCTCAACCTCATTTCTCATAAACAGAAAACCAACCGTGCCCACATTTCAGAGTACCAGCCATTGGAGGTCTCCCATAGTCAAGAGAAGGTCCTCATGGTACACATCCATTGACTCTACCCCTGCTATTTTCCTCTCCCTCTTATAGCAGTTTTTCCTAATTTCTGTGGGTTCTTTGTTCACTGATCTGTATGTCTTTTTTACCAACTTGAATTGAGATGATCTATTTCCTCAAGGGTCTGATTCTTGTGTTTGCTCTTCTTTTTTCCCCTCCATCTAAGCATTTTAAATTCATATGAACAGATGGAACTGTTTTTTAAACACAGTTGCAGTTTTTCCTCACAGACACATATCCACACATTCTGGTAAACTAGCTGGGTGACCTGGGTAACCAGTCAAAAGGATTTGACAGCCATTTTCCAACCCATCCAGAGCTAAGATGGTTACAGTATGGGCTGTCTCGTGGGTACATAGTTTTCTTTCTTTTCCTAACAGAGCATCCTGGCTGAAGCCATTCTGCTGGCTTCTCTGATGCCAGCCCACAGGAAAGTTTCTCCGAACCACCCTCTATAAACTCTATGTGACCACACTGGGGATGGCTACTGACTATTTCACAGCCACTTAGGCTAAACTTCTCTTTAATTCTTGTCTCCACATATTGTCTTTAGTCCTTCTGGAGTTGGAACTAGAAATATCACACATCCCCAGTGCAGCAACAACATCTGTGTTTACTTTATAATACATTTCGATAAGCACCCAAAATGCTTTAGATGAAACTGAAGGGCATTTGTGTGAGGTAGCAGATTGTGAGGAAGTTTTATGTTTCAGCATACTCTGGGGAAAGGAAAAGAAAATGGCTTTCTTTCCTGGAAGAGTAGAAAAGAGAAAGAGAGAGAGAGAGAAGAGAAAATAAAGACTAAGATGGAGAGCAAGCCACAGAAAGACAAGCTGAGGGAATCCCAACAGCATAGACTTCTCTGGGAAAAAATGGCACCTTTTAATCCCCCACAAAAAGCCCAGACTCTAGGAAAACTGTGCTGATGATGTTGGAAACGATGCTTGTTTTGTGATTGAGAACGAACTGCCCCTTTTTTCTGTAGGAGGCTGAACCCAAGAAGTGTAAATGTAGAAAGTCTCTGCTTTTCTGAGTGGAGCAAGCTCCCTAAAAAAGAGTGTGAAGAGAATAGGAACAGCTGAAAATTCCAGCCCACAGCTTCAAGTTTTCCAAAGCCTGTTTGCTTTGGCCCGCCTCTGCCATTCCTTTCTCTTTTTTCAGAAGCGTGAAAGGGCTTGGTTACTGGTATCTGTTCTGTGGTCTCTGCTGACTCTCCCATCTGTATAAACTCAGCTCTGCCAACCAAGCAGTTTAGCAGCACTTTCTCTTCAGCTGGTTCGAAGGTCCTATTAAGTGGTACTTTGAAAGCTTGCAAATGTGTGATGCTGGCCCTGTGATGGAGGGTGTGAGGCTTAACTGTGCTGCCCTCCCTGGGGCCAGCCCTTCCTCTAGCACTAGTAGCTGAATAGGATGAGGACAAAATGAATCTAAGTCTGGCTTTGACTGTGCCTCCCCAGAAGCAGGGAAGTGGTCACAGTGCCGATGATGTGTTCACAAACGAGAGCCACTGAAGATGGGACATTGTACCTAGAGGTGTCTTCCTTCCTCTAATGGTAATGTTTGTTTGAGGGTGAAGAGAGCTGTTGGAGAATCTATATTTCCATTTCTTCCAACATTCCGTTTATATTTAATTGTATCTGGGTCAACCAGCTACTATCCTTCCAAAAGCAAAAGGTTAGCGGCGTACCAATATTTTTATCCCTGTTCCCACTATAACAACTTAGCCTATTTAATTAACTGTTCTTCACTAGCTGCTGCTCCATACCAAAAACATTGTCAGATATGACAATTTGCCCTGGGATCAGAAACAAAAAAATGTGTAGAATGGATGGCTTTTGCCAAGCTCAACAAGTACCACTGTGAAGTGTGAACAGTTATTAATGAAAAGAGTAGCCACAGTTAAATAACCCATGAGGTAGAGAACACACGTGCCAAGAGAAGAGCTACATGTTGGTGCATCTGCTCTAAGGCTGAAGCCAGCCCAGTGGACTCTTCAGTGGAGAGAGGCTAAAATGGAAAAGTCAGGCCAAGGTAAATAACCACTCTAAAGAAACGATTTGAATTAGTGCCCCTCCAAAAGATCTCAACTACATCACAATTAAAGCCCAGGAGCCTTCACTGTGTTCCCCAAGCTAGAGATGGCAAGCTCTACCCCAGGGCTTCTTGGGGAATTAGTTCACATAAACTACTTTAGTGTAGATACTAAAACTTCAAGACCCTGCCTCTCCTTTATATCCCTGACCTAGATAATTTATCAATCTGCTCATAATGAGGCAATATTAGATTTTATAAGATGCATTCTAAAGTTTTTTTTTTTTTTACATCTGTGCAATGGAGCAAATAATACATACTTCTTAGGACTGTTTTAAATAAAATTACCTTTATAGAATGCACAATGGGTTATTAGGGACAAAACAAGTCCTCAAAAAATTAGTAACTAAAATTAAAAAAATATATATGTGAGTCTACAGTGATCTCGGCCCAGTACAATACTGTAAGAAAGAAAAAATATATATGCATTCCTAAGGCCACACTTATACTGTTATCAGTATTTCCAAAGAGGTGGACAGAGCTCTTAAAGCACAAGGAGCAGTATCTTTTTCATGGGAAAGCTTTCCCCACCCCAAAACTCTTGGGCAAACACACCAGGGGGTATTTAGACATGGGGGCTCATGTAGTGGAAATTGACCACAATGGAGTCAGGACAATGGAAATTATCAGGAAACATTCCCATAAGATCAAGAGAAGCTTTTAATGTATGCTTCAAAGCACACAGGGTTACTTTTTCAAGGTGGGGCCATCAACATGAGGTAAGACCCTTCTAAAGTAAATTGGCTCATCTTCTTTTCATTCTTCCTGGATAATTGAACTCTGAGCTCCTGGAGGAAAGAGATTGTACATTTCCAGTATCCAGAATAATTAATAGTGCATAGTGAATGCTTAATAAATCAGGGCAATGACCTGGGTTCAAATCTTGCCTCTGCTACTTCCTACCTATGGTATGTTAGCATTCCTGTTCCTTAGTTTCCCCTTCTGTTAAATAGAGAGACTCCCTCATAGGGTGGTTATGAGAATTAAATGGGTCTGCATGTTGAGTGCTTACAGAAGTGCCTGGCATATAGTAAAGATCTGTAAATGATATCTGGTATGATGATGATGACATAATCTATTGGTTGCTTACAATTAGCCATTAACTCTTCTTTCTTGCAAACAGAACCACATTTTGTCAAAACCAAACATGGAAATCCTGTTCCACTTTGCCTGAGATTGGTCTGGCATGTGTCCCAGTTCTGGCCAGTGAAATGTAAGAGGGTTTCTGCTGAAGTTATATTACTCTAGTTCAAGGCATTGAGAACATTCAAAGCTAGACTTTAATCTGTACAAGGACTGAATCTTTATTTTTTTAATGGTTTACTCTTACTTCCAGATATAGCCCTTCCAAATCCCAAACCAGACCATGATGGGGGGTTATTGGAGCTTCCTATCCTTGACAGCCCTGGATTCCAAATTGTGTTCCTACAGTTCCATGAGGCTATAAAAAGCTCAGCTGTTTATCAGCCTCACGGCTACCTATTCAGGTAGTTCAGAGAGCTATACTTCTCTGAGTTTCTTTCTTCTCTGGAATTGCATTGCAGTTCTTCAGATTTTAAAAACACTCTAGCTGTCCTAGTTGTTCTCAAAGAGATGTTGACCAGCATGTTGTAGTCCAGCAGAAGGAAAAGTCAAATTTTAATATTCTTGAGGACTAGGTAAAGACATGCTTATAATATAATTTCTAGATTCAAAGATGTCTGATAAGTGGGCTAACATGAAGCTGAAAGCTGAACAGTAGTAGTTTCTCGGCAGGAAAGGCAAGAAAAGACAGTGAAAGAAAAGAAGAAAGAAAATCAAAGAAAAGGATGAAATGTGAAAAGTCAAAGACCTCACGGTGTAGGTATTCTTTTTTATCTCCAGTTTATAATGAGGACTGGCATTAAAAGTAACTTGCTCAAAATGTTGGCATGCCATAGATATTGGAGTCAGTTTTGAACTCAAGACTTTCTGACTCTAGCCTATATTTAGCTCCCTTCTCAACAAGCTGATCTGACTTTATACTTTCGACCTCCCACGGTCTTCTAATTCTTGTACACTGAGAACCAGTCTGAGCTCTTTGACCCAACTGAAAACTTTGGCTAGTGAACTTGATCTTTTAATTTCTCTCTACTCCCCTTTGGCTACACAGAACTGCCTTGTTCCACCAAAAGTGATCAATCCATGCTAACTAATCTCAGTTCTCCCCCTACACTCTCCTCTGGATTGTTCTCTCCTACAACAGGAATGAATATGAGGAATTCAAAGGATGATAAGAAGGCAGCCTTAGAGATCACTGAGTGGAATGGACTATGTCTATCACTTTCCCTCTCTCTCTTCCTCTCCCTTTCTCCCTCTCCCTTCCTTCCTCTTTCATGGGAAAGCTCTTCTTCCCTCTCCCTCCCTTTCTTTTTTCTTTTTCTTTCTTTCTCTTTCTTTCCTTAAAAAAATATTGCCTCCACAAATGCTGGGTTCTACTGGCATTGTTAAGGACTGAACATACAAGGTAGACTAAATGCTGTAATTCCTATTGATCTGGACCATGGAGGTGCGTGAACGCAGACTTTGGCTGTGTTTCCAAGTTTATCACCCTGGGGCAAAGGTGCAGATCCACAGAAGACCAATGAAGAAGAGAAAGGGTCTAAGTTATGGATAAGGCATTCTGTTGGTGCTGAAGCCAGCCTACACTTCTCCGATTTCCTAGACATGTGTCCACAACATCAATGCAAACGAAGAGCTTTGGCAATTGCTCCATGACTCCTCATTATCTTTGAGCAATAATGTCATTTTGGGCTGAATTGACCTAGTTTCTGAGACCCCATTCCACCAGAACCTTCCAGCTCTCCACTTCCCCTGGCCACAACCCAGACTGCATGGAGACATGACAGCTGAGCAGAAGCCCTGCCAATTAGAGGAATCTGCCCTTCAGGATGCCTGGCAGTGGAGAGCCAGAACATTTGACCCAAGAAAGAGATCCATCCACGGCTTTAAAAATGTATGTACTTTTTTTTTTTTTAATTCTGAAGATGAGTTAGAGCCAAACTGATCAGATGACCAAGTGAGGATTGCGTGTCTCCAAATGCCTGGATGGAACCCATTGAAACAGTATCTGCTCCTGGCCTCCCATCCTCCTAAGCCTCCTCAGTAGCTGTATCCAGTCTGACTCTGAGGTTACCCTTGAAGGCAAGTTATTTGTGCTTACAAGTAATTAGTCTGGTTGACTCTTAGGACCAAGGTGCTTCTATTTGTTTTGAAGAAGTTTTGTCCTTCAGTCATTTTTTCTTTCACTAGCTCACAATAAAGCCAAGTACAATATAATTACATCTTGGTATAATAAATCTGATATGAAAGTGACTTCATCGCATTTGATACTATCTTTGATGTAAAGCCCTCCATACTTTAAAATGAAATATGGATTCATCCCTTTAGTGCAGGCAATACCTCCATTGCTAAAAGGGAAATTTCAGGGGAAGGAGAATATAAATTTGTGGGAGAGTTCTTTCATGGAAGAAGAACAGGCTTCTGGGAATAAACCTGGGTGGGAAAGGAAGGTGGAACATACAAAGTTTGTAAAGTAGAGAGGCTCTCTTCCTCAATATTTGAGCTGAAATTCACTCCTCTATAACTTTTGTCCATTTGTGGTAGTTGTTCTGTCTGAAATAATGCCAAACAACTTTCTTTCCCCATAACAAGCTTTCAATTAATTGAATACAGAACTCATGCCCTCTTATCCTTTTCTTGTGTCTTCTGTTCCTCAAGTTGAACATTTTCTGTCCTTTCATCTATTTCTGATATGGCATTTTGGCAGAAGGAAACAGGGGTGGAAAAAATTGTGTGAATAAGTACTCCGTGTACGCTTCAGTAAATGGCAAATCTCTCTCTGACCTGTAAGCCAACATTCTGACAACAGATCAGAGCACACACTTGGAGTGGCATGTCAGCAGGCAGCATTCCAAGCCTCTGCCTGTGAGGGGAAGCAAGAAAAAGTGGTCAAACATTTTTGCCCATATTAATTAAGAAATGTTTTGCCTTCATTGATTCTCATATGGAACTAACAATTTTTTTTAGTCACTCTTTAGCATTATTAAAACATTTATATTTTAAGCTCTTAATGAATCTTTCCTTAAGATACATTTGGAACTATTTTAGTACTTAAAACATAACTCTGCAAATGTGCTCTAGAGCATCATGACCTTTTTATTTATTTTTATTTCCTGAAATAAAAATAAACAACTACTCTTAACAACTGTCTCTATTTTCTGAAACTGTGGAACCAGAACAAAACCAGACATCAAAACGGGCTCCAAATCAGGCACAAGTTAATATTTTTTTAATTGAATTTCTAGAATAAAGCTTAGAGTGTAAATTCTGGCATTTCCCAGCCCTTATTAGCTGATAATGGCACACCTCCACCTTTCTTCTCTGACTTTTTTAGCTTGAAGGAAACCAGAGGAGGATGAGGAACAAATGTATTACATTTCGCACTATTAGGCGGCATTAGGGGTTAAACTTGTAATTAATCATAGAACTGTATTCCTGTGTTCATTAAAGTTGAAATTAACACATCTTTTAATATTACTACTAGTTTTATCAACAACAGAAATAGCTATAATGCTCCTGATTATAGATGAAAGTGATTTTAATATTTCACTATTAAGTATGATAGTGGCTCCTACTTTAAGATAGATTTTAAAATCATGTTGACAGTGATCTTCTAAGTTTTCTAAGAAATGTAATAAAGACGTTAACATTTTAAAGTGTCTTTTCAAATTGTATAGATGTTGTTAAACATTAGTATTTACATATTATTTAATTATTGCTATTATTGGAATTATTTATAATTAATTAATGTGATGTCCCAGTGAAGTCTGAGAAGCTGGTGGTGACAGTGGCATAATTTTTTAACCTATGTGAATCCCACACAAAACCTGACAGAAAAGCTACATAATAAAAACCTAAGCCTCTAAGAATCATATATAACCAAACCAGATGACCAGGTATCCCCATTCAATACAAAATTTAACTGGATTGGTCAAAACACAGACAGCTACACAACCTAAGTAGTACCAACATCAGTGTGGGAAGAAGCAGAGGAAAGAAATAGAACATCTGACAAAGCAGAGAAGAGAAAAACCAAAATGGCCACCAGAGACTCACTGTAAAGTACAGTGAACTATGGGTTTTGCCAACCCAATAGTGAGTGAGTGTTAAGAGGTATGAGGTAACGTCTGCAGGTAAGGTCTGAAGAATTCTGGGCACTGTAAACTCTCAAAACTAGCCAACCTCCCCTTGAAGACAAATGAGCACAGTGATGAAGAGTTTCTGGGACAGAATCCTCATTGATCAGAGCATGGACAATTGAGATGAAGAAAATGCAAGTTTCATATAAAAGTAGAGGAGATGAACAGGGCCAAGGGATAGATGTTGGAAATCAAGCTGACATATTTTGTCACAACAGAAATGGAGCTTGGTGAAGTTAGAAAAACTATAACGAACCATGACTTCCTCTAAAAGTTCAAAAGAAGTAATAATTTCACATAAAATGGGCAAGATCTTAAAAAGCATAAGGACTAGCTCCCAATAGAAAACAAATACACATAAAGGACATACACACAACAAAAGACAAATTATTCCTAAACAAGCTGAAAGATATTAAGAGTATGACACATAAAGTGAAATAATTTACATGTGAGATTTAGTTTCGATGGATACAAAATCCTTGGCTCATTTTTTTTCCTGAGTGTCTTAAATATGTTAGTCCATATCTTTGTTTCTGGCATAAAGCATTGCAGTTGAAAAGTGTGATGCCAGTCTAATATCATTTTTGCTATAAGTCTTTGTGTTTTTGCCTAGATGCCAGAAGGATTGTTTATTTTTCTTTCAAGTCCAGTAATTTTACTGGAATATTAGTGTTGGCTCTTCTGAGTCAGTTTTTCCAGATATGTGCTGTACCTTTTCAATATGTAGTTTTAATTTTGTATTGCAAATTTTATTGTAAGATATACCATATGTTTTAATTTTTAGGAAAGTTTTTTCTTGTTTTTCCTCTTCAGGAACTGCAATTATACATTTGTTGACTATTCTTTGACTATATTCAATATTTGTTATTTATTCTATGATTGCCTTGATTTTATCATTGATCTTTTTTTCCAAAAGATACTGTTAGATGCTCTATTCCCTGAGTTCTGACCTGACTTTAGCATTTGCCGATTTTCCTGGGGTGCATAATCCCACCATGGCTGACTTCAAGCTATGAACATGATGTCCCTGAATGCAGACTTGGGAAGAAATGTTAAGGAGCATGTCATTATATTACATTATATAATATCTACACTGTAAAGAAACAATAGACATAAATAATCTCAAGATCACAGATAATGGTAAAATCTAGCAAACTAATTAGATAGTAATGAGTCTTGAGTATTACTTCTGGTTTTTAAAAATAATTTATTTAATTATAAGTTTATATAATTTAATTTTAAACAAAGTCTGTTTAAAAACCGGCTGGTGACATTCCTAAAATTTTAACAATAAGCCCTTGGAAAGTCAGTACAAGCTGGGTCCAACACATTGGTCATAGCTTATTTACTTTAGAACTCTAGTGAAAATGGTTTTTGTTTTGTTTTGTTTTGTTTTCTTGCAGTAAATATTACTGTGGAAACATCCAAAGCTGACTTTTTGCAACATGACAATTAAACCCACATACTTTGTCCACTTCATACTTTAAGCCCATAGAAATTCTGGATGAAGTGGTAAAAATTGAATAAACCAAAATAAGCCAAGAGAGATCTCCATGTGCAAGAGGGGAAAATGAAATCAATGCCAGAGTAATAATCTGAACGTGATTCAGTAACAACATTCAGGTATTAGAGGAGGCCTGAATTCTAAGAGTTGGGTGCTGAGGATCTAATGCCCAGCCAGACAATAGCATGTGGAGCAGCTATAATTCAAATCCCACCTCCTCCTCACGTATTATAAACGCTCTGTCCATCAGCCCAAAACAAATTAGTCTTATGTCTAGTGCTTTGGATCAAGGAAAAGAAAAGTCACTGGCAAAAAAAAGAAAAACTCCAAACTCACACCAGGAATAAATATGTGGCCCAACTTTAAACTAGATGAATAGTGCATTAACAGTAGGTCCAGAAACTAACCTAAAAACTGCTTCACAGTCATTAAAATCCCTGAGCTTTCTACTGAGGACCCTCATTATAAACAATCTTGAAATCATACGGTAGCAACAGTTTCACTAGGCAAGACATGCAGAACTTCCACAGAATAGTTCATCCCTTCTGAAGATGAGCTCAATGTCAAAAAGAATGAAGCAGCAAAGAAAAGATCCATGAGATCCAAAGGTCCTGATGACCCAACAAAAATAAAACTTAGCAACCCAAGAACTAATAAAATAATGTGTAAATATTTAAACACAAAATTTAATATACATTAGATATAATTTTTAAATAACAGAACCCTATGAAAAAGAACAAGTGAATTTTAAAGACAACCAACTAGAATTTCTGGACATAAAAAGTAAGTTGTTCATTAGGTATTTTTAAAAAGTGAATAAATGGATTAAAGAGGAATCAGATGCAGCCTAAGAGAGAAGTGATAAAATGGAAGGTGGAGAATAGAAATCATTTCAAAAACACATAGGACATTTACAAAAAATATGTTACAACAAAACACACAAAACACCAAAAATAACCAGTACTATAAATTCATTTTCTGTGATAAAAGTATAATTAAATGAGAAATATATGATAAAATAACAACTAAAACAATCCACATAAATCTGTAAAAATGTTTTAATGGTCTAAAAAAGAGGAAAAGAAAAAATAAAAAATGGAAATTGCAAAATATTTAAATTGAATGGCAATGAAGGTAGCACAGATAAAATCTGTGCAAAGTAGCTGGAGTAGGGTTAGAGGCAAATGGAGAGCTTTGAACACAAATATTAGGAAGGAAGGAAGGGAGGAAGGAAGAAAGGAAGGAATGAAGGAAGGGAGTGAGGAAGGAAGGGAGGGAGAAAGAAAGGAAAGAAAGAAGAAAGAAAGAAAGGAAGGAAGGAAGGAAGGAAGGAAAGAAGGAAGGAAGGGAGAGAGAGAGAAAAGGAGAGAGAAAAAAAGAAAGACAGAAAGAAAGAAAGGAGAAAACTTAATGGGCTAAGTGTTCAATACAACCAATTAAGAAAAAAAAGGTATATTAAAGCCAAAGAAAGTAGGAAGTTGGAAATCAATGATCAGAGGAGAAGTTAATGAAATAGAAAAACCAAACAAGATCAACAGAACTAAAAACTAATTTTCTGAATGATCAATAAAGTAGACAAAGATCTGTCAGGACTAATGAAGCATAAAAAAATGTTAAGGCACAAATGAACAGATTAAAAAAGATAAAGAGACATAAATACAGGCATGGCAGAAATTTTAGAAGAACATAATGGACAATTTTATTCCAATAATCTCGTAAAGTTATGTGAAATGGACTTCTTTTTAAACATAATTAAAATAAATACAAACTTCAGTAGATTTTTTAAAATAAATTTATTTATTTATTTTTGGCTGTGTTGGGTCTTTGTTGCTGTGTGCAGGCTTTCTTTAGTTGCAGTGAGTGGGGGCTACTCTTCCTTGCTGTGCACAGGCTTCTCATTTTGGTGGCTTCTCTTGCTGCAGAGCACGAGCTCTAGGTGCACAGGCTTCAGTAGTTGTGGCATGCGAGCTCAATAGTTGTGGCTCGCAGACTCTAGAGTGCAGGCTAAGTAGTTGTGGCACATGGGCTTAGTTGCTCTGCCGCATGTGGGATCCTCCCGGACCAGGTCTCAAACCCATGTCCCCTGCATTGGCAGGTGGATTCTTAACCACTGCACCACCATGGAAGTCCCTTCAGTTGATTTTAGAGATGACTATCCTTTAAAGAATAGCTAATCCATATATTATATAACTGTCCCAGTCACAGAAGATCACATTTTTCAAAAAACTGAGGAAACACTCTTTAAAATCCTTTTATAAGACAGATAACTTCAAAACCAAAAAATGGACAAAAGAAACATAAGAAATAATAAAAATAATACTGATAACAATAATGGCTTCAAGTTATTATGGGCCTTTTAAAAGTGGTTTTCATGTATAAACTCTCCTTGTAACAAATCCATGAGATAAGGAATATGATTGTTCCCATGTTACAGATGAGGAAACTTTGGCAGAAAAATGGTGACTAACTTACCCAGGGTTACACAGATAGGTCATTCTGTAGTTCCAAAGTGAATCTAGACAGTCTAGTATCAGATCCTCTGCTCTTAACCACAGACTCCAGATTTTTAAATAAAATATTAGCAAAATAAATGCAGCAATGTATTTTTAGTACAGAATGATGATGTTGGGTTGGGAAAGATGTCCAGAGCCCTTCTTAGTGGCTGATTCACATTCCTGTAATATACAACCTTCAATCCATCTTCCAAGTCTCCAAAACATTTTGTAAACTGGCAAATATATCTGTCTTCTCCAGCAACTGTTCAATCTCAGATAAGTTCCCTTTCCATCTCCTTCTGCTCTAGCTTTAGCGACATAATATTTAATGATCATGTCACCCCATTTCTACCCATCTACACTGCTCAAAACAATTCAGTGATTTTCCATTGTTTTTATCATAATGAGTAAATCTCTCATCACGGCCTACAAGGTCTGTCCACAGCTGACCTCTCCAGCATCATCAAGGATCATATTCTCTTTCCCTTCCTTCCTGACTTTAGCCACACTGGACTACCTTCCTGTCTAGAACTTGACCCCAGGTGTTCACTCATGCTGTTCACTTACCCTGAGCTTTGCCTAGGTTTCATATCTCACCTCAATCATCACTTTTTGGGAAAAATCCTCCTCTGTGCTCCCTACCTCTTGAGACTAGATCAACTTCCATTGTTTAATCTCTCATGACACTCTATACCTCTCCTGGGTAGCACTAGGTATACCTGTAAATTCATATGTGCTAGTGAGATAATTTTATTAATCTTTCTCTTCCCCACTAAAATGTAAAGTGCAAGAGGGCTAGAACTATTTTCTTTTCTAACATTGATTCCTTGGTGTGTAACTCAGTGTTTTTACTTTATTAGACTAATTAATGAATTATTAACAGAGAAGAAGGAAGGGATTGTAGATTATTTTTCTAATGGTTGAAATTATTCTCCTTCCTATATCCATGTTCCTTGCAATATGATCTTGCGACTATTTCCTTTAAGAAGCAGAGTCCATTTCCAAAACCCTTGAATCCAGGCTGGCTTTGTGATTTCCTTTGCTAAATAGAATGCAGCAGAGGAAATGATGTACCATTTCTGCACCTATCTTCAAAAGATCCTATGGACTTCTGCTTTCTCTTTTGGACTTCTGTGACTGCAGTGGGAACAAGCCAAGGCTAGCTTAATGGAGGATGAGAGACCACGGAGAAAGTCCCAACATCCTGTCCATCCCAGTCAAGGCCATCTAAGACCAGCCAGCGCCCTGCCAACCTGCTGGCTGACCTCAGACACAAAAATAAGACCCAAACAATGTCAGTCGAGTCTGGCCCACAGAATCAGGGATGTTCAGATAATCCTTATACTCAAGAGCAATAAGAAATGGTGTTGTTTTAAGCCCCAACTTTTGGGGTGAAGGGAGGAAGGAAAAAGTTTAAGGGGGAAGAAAAAGATACAAAATATGTCACATATAAGTGGACAATGTTTATCTCCAGGAAAAAATAAATAAACTAACAAAGAAGTTATATGAAAAGAGGTCTAGGTTTATATTAAGGCTAGACTTGCTAAAGATTGAGTTTTCCAAAAGATGGGTTGAAGTCCCTGTCATGGGCCATATGATGATCAGAGGGGAGGGGGGTAGATATAGGATTTTGGAACTAGAGTTTCAAATCCCAGCTCCCTCTCCTAGTTCTATGTACAGGGATCATTTCCCTAAGTGTGCACAACGGAGCCAACAGTTACTACTTTACCGATTTGGGAGGGCATGGTGATATTGACAAGACTGCGGTTCCATGACGACAAGCCTTGTGGGTAAATTCTCTACCCACTAGGGAATTTGAGATGCAGTTACTGCTCAGACCTGGGCTGATATTTCTCAAGTGGGGCCCAAGCTGCCCCTGTGCCTGAGGGACCACAGATTATCCCTAAACTGCATCACAAATACGCTCACATGAAATATCTCAGCATCCCCAACCAACTGAGACTGGAGCATTGCATTGAGCTCATTCTTTTTGAACAGGAGTCTGCCTCCTATCTGGCTCTTACAAGCAATCTCCTAGTAGCCTAAAGCTTGGCCCTCATTCCACACCCAGTTGCTGTCTTTGTTCTCACTTTGATCTAGATAGCCTTCCCTGGAACTCGATACCAGCACCATACAGCTATGAACCTAGAGTCTGCTCAGACTTTGTCCCTCATGATTTGGTTGGGCACTCTGAACACCAAAGCTAGACCTGTTTGGTGTTCATTACCCTGCAATGGCCATAGTGATTGGAATTGTCCCCTGTGACCCTCAGGAGCCCAGCCCTATATCCAATCTGTTCCTGTAACCCCACCTCTGCCAACAACTATAGACAATAGAGTCTCTTCCCACAGCCAGTGTGGTCCTAACACACCTCTTGAAGAGGTACTAAAGGTCAGAACTGGGACATTGCTTGATTTTAAGAAAAAATTATAAATTGTAATGTACTCTGCAAGGTCTCAATGTTATCATCATGAGTATTTCATGATCATCCAGCCCCTCTTGCCAGAGATGCTGCTGTGTCGAGGAACATCTTGAGAGGGAGACTGGATTTCTAAGAGCCTTCCACGTCCAAGAAGTCAAAGTTCTGTGGATACACTGAATTCCATGAAAAAAAAATGAATCAAGACCCATGCAAATTAGTTAAAATTCTGTCTTCGGCGTTAATCTCAATATTATTCAATTTAAATTTTTCTCTTCTTATTGGTAGCAATAAAAAGATGAAGCAGCCAAAATTTTGTCAGCTGGATGGGTCTAGGCTTTTTTCACCAAAATCAAAAAAGGGCGAGCGACTAATAATATTAGCTACAAACACTCTACTTGGCACTCACTCTGTGCCAGGTAGTGTTCTGAGCACTCCACTGGACTCATTTATTCTCATGACCAACTTAATGGGTGGTTACTATGATTATCCCCATTTCACAGATGATGAAGCCAAGGCATAGGAAGTTCAGGTTGTTTACCCAAAGTCACAGAGCCAGTAAATGGGGAGGCAGGATGCAAAACCCAAAAATCTAGTCTAAGAGCCCATTGCTTTAAAATCCTATGTGCCAACACATAGAAGCCCCAGTACTTCCCTCGTCAGTGTCCCTACCTCCTATTACAGAGATGAAACAGCTTGGTTGTGAGGCAGACTCTCCCTGCGAGGAAGAAACCTCTGTGTCTGGTGCACGCATGAACCTGGATTTTTCCAGTTTCGCTGGTTCCGGCTCCCTGGAGAGAATGCAGCAAATGGGGAAGGCAAGAACTGTCTCCTGCCCACTCTTGCTAATTAAACTCCTCCAACTGACACTTTTTGGCTGGTTCCAAGAGGATATTATTTTTAGCTTGTGAGGGTTAAAGGGGAAGGGAAGTGTGTCAAATTCAGGTTGTTAGAGAGAAAGAAGAAGAAAGGAGCTCAGAAGGATGCATTACGATCACAACTCCATTTAATAAGAAGAAAGGGAACATTGGGAGCTTCTGGTCCATCTCAAAGGCCATAAGAAAGACTCCTGAACTCTGTCAACCTCCTAATGACCCCGCCTCATTTCAATGGGTGGAATAATTCTCCACCCACACAGTCCCAATGGGACAGCAACTGCAGATGTTAGAAGGATCCAGGAGTTTATTTGTTTATTATTGTTCTTATTTACAGGAACGAAAGAATCGTGATGCTTTTCAGGCCAGAAGAGAAGTAGCTCTCCACCTCCTGCACCATGTTTTCTTTCACAGTTCCCTGACAGCCTGACCCTGGCCCATCCTCAGAGGCGATAAATGATGTACTAATGCAACCCTGATTAGGAAGCCAGGAGGTTAATCTGCAGGGCTCCTTCTGGTAAAGACCAGGCCAGACTCTGCAGCACAGCTCAGCCAAGTGATAAAGCCCAAGCCTGCATGACCACAGAGACTGTCTGAGGGTACAGTCTGCAGTTCTGCCTCCTAGGACCCCATCCATCGAAGTCGGTCTCACTCTTACGCCCACTGCTTCTTTCTTCGGCTCCTCCCTCTTTGCTTTGGTTCCAGTGATTAAAGATGCAAGATACCCAGCCATTTCCCAGCACTTCTGTAAACTGTGGAAGCCCCAGAGGAGAGGCTCAGCCCTGTTAAGCTAAGGCCTAAAGCCCGGCAGCCCAGAGATACAAGCCATGAAACCCTTAAGACTCAGTTCACAGGAAAAAGAACTTTGTTTTTTGGTCCTGCTCTTCATGTGATTAATAGGTGTCATTGTTTGGTCTGACAACAAAGACATCACTGTGGAACAAGCTCACAGTTTTGCTCCCAGACAGAACCAAGAGAGAAAATACTCCTGATACCCAGATCATTTTTCTCAGAACTCAGTTCATGGCCATTTTTTAAGAGCATGCGGATGGAATTTTCAACATCTGCATTAAACATATACAGTAAAACTGAATCTACTAGTGTGGGAAGACAGCTAACATGTATTACAAAAGTGGCTGTGACATATACTAATTAAGAGTGGGTAAGATCCAGATCCGGCTTTGAATCTCTATTCACCCACTTACTGCCTAAATGACCTTTTGAGACATACATCTATCCTTGTGAAATGGGGTTAATAATAGTCACCTTATAGGGTTGAGTGGAGGATTCCATGAGATGATGCTATTAAAGCTCTGAGCACAGTGCCTGGCACAGAATAAATTGTCCCCTAGTATTAGCAGCTGTTATTGGTGATCCATGAACACGAGGGGCAGGGAGAGGTCTGAGGCAAGACCAAATCCACCACATCATCTTTGGCATGAGGTAGGCTCTACTTTTCAAATCTCAATATACCAACTTCTAATAATCAATGGGTATATAACACAAAAAGATTATTATCAGTAGGAAACGATTGTTCATTGTAGATGTCTAACTGTTCCTTCAGTTAGTAGCTGCATTTTTAAAACGTGTTCCTCCTCAGTGAATAACACATTTATTTAGGAACCACTTGGTAAAGACTACAATAAATTGGATTTTAATAGCGGGCAGTTGGTTCACATGTAATAGGCTTTGTAGTAAATGAAGTAATGGCTTTTTATTCTGTCTCTCAGGAAAATGGGAAAATATTTGGCTTGAACATTTTGAATGATGATAAATCAAATGTTAGTGGTTCTGAATCTGGGTTAATTTTACTTCCCCCCCCCCCCACCTGATGGACATTTGGCAAAGTCTGGAGACATTTTTGGTTGTCACAACTAGGGTGAGGGCAGTTTCCATCGGCATCTAGTGGGTAGAAATCAGGGATGCTGCTAGACATCCTAAAATGCACAAGATATCCCCTCACCACCAAGAATGATCTGACCCCAAATGTCACTAGCGCAAAGACTGAGAAATCCGGGTGTAACCAAACCTGTGGGGCTGTGGAAGGAGTCTAAATGGCTTCTTATTATGTGAGGAAATTTAGCTACAATTTAAATCACTGGCATTGAATTGAAATAAATTTCACCTAAAAACTTATTGGAGAATCATTAGTAAACTTTGTAGTTCTTAATTAATTTCATTTTTTGCATTTTAATTTTTTCCCAAATGCAAAATGCAGTGGTCTTCTGGATTCTCATTGTTTCAAAGGTCACTCGGGTTGGTTCTTTTGATTCAGTCTTTTAAGGAAGGCATGAAAGTCAGAAGCTGGGCAAATACTGTCTCCATCACTCAGGATGAAACTCATCCTCACAAACCCCTTCCCTAGGGCCCCCCTCCAAAAAGAAAAGAAACTAACTGCTAAGATTTTACTTACCTTAACTTCAGTTTAAATATTTTCCTCCTCTAAATTCACCATGAGCACGGTTTCTAATGCAAGGATAGGATTTCCCCAACGGTTGCCAAGGTGGAAATCAAAACATTCAAAAGTACAGGAACAAGGTATAGGTCCCACTCATTGTTTAGTTTTCTTTACCTTTTGTGCCCACGGGTTATGGCTTCACCCATCTGAGAAAGTCATTAGTGAGGGAAGACTACATAAGCACTTCCTTAAAAATGGGGCATGTTTGCTGTTTTTGGAAAGCATCAGCCTGGAAGAGATCAAATTCAGTAGAGGGTAAAACTACCAAAGTAAAATCGCATGATCCTTTGATTTCAAAGGCTCTCGGGAAGAAGTTGGTTCTGTCCCACACTCATTCTTCCTCCTACTTCCCACAGATCAACCAAAGCCGTGATGCGGTCTGGAAGGCCCAGAGAGGCCTGAATTCCACAGGGCATGGGTAGAATCAGCATCATCATCTTCATCCAGAACGGGGGGGGGGGTGGGGTGGGAACCAGCATTTATTAAATATGAATTATGAGTCAGCTACTGTGCAAGGTGCCTCAGAACATGTGTTCTTCCAGGGGAATTTTAGAAGCCACCACTAGGATAACATTTTTTAAAAATGATTTGGGGAGATTCTTATTTAAACTAACATGAACCCCAATTTGGATTAATGAACATATCAATATATGTTTTTAAATGTGCCATCATGGAGTCGCCATCTTATTTACATATTCTCTGCAGCCTGTTCCCTCCTCCACAGGCTGTGATTCCCTCTGAGCCCAGGCCCCTTAAAGACCAAGAGTTTATCTGCACCTATTTATCCCCATACCTAGAAAGATGCCTGACTTAGGGAAGGTCGTCATTGGTTCCTACTGAATTATTATATTTTAGTCCCAACGCAAGTGGATGTTTCCCATGATGCCTGGGACAGAGTAGAAACTCCAATACATCATATAATTAAATTTTATTTATCCACAGTATAATGGGTTGAATGACAGTTATACCATAGAGTAGATGCCAGAATGTAAATGGACTAATATCAGAGACAGTGCCTAGCGTGGTCCTTGGTGAATAGTGGGGACTCAGTTTGCTAATGAGGCATTAGTATAGGGAAGGGCTTCCTAGAAGGCAGAAGTGATGTATTTGCACAGGGATCCAGCCAAGATTTGCTGGCGCTGGCTCTGCTCTGAGAAGCTCTGGAATGCAGCATGGTGTCTGCTGTGGAGCCTCACACTTCACCTGTATGAGGTCTGGCCCTTAAAAAGAATGACAGGTCAGAACCTTCTGCTGGGATGAGACATGCAAGCTGCATATTTGGGCCTTCTTAAGTAGTGGACACAAAGTAAACAGCCTATAACTAAGGAGTAGATCTTGAGGGACTGCAGAGAAATATTAAATAAAATTTTTTTAAATCTCAGTTTAAAAATGGGAGAAAAGTTTGTACATGACTTTCCAACCTTCTATGAGAAGACTCTGTGACATCTGCACATTGTTTCAGTTGAGTCCCTGAATTGCACGGTACCCCAAGTGTATCACACTGTGCCTTTGCTTCCTACCTTCTCGGCTTCTTTTCATTTTTGTTGAGCATTCCACATGCCATCATGTTATTTATCGGGACAAGCCACCATCCCTACCTTAGGGGTACAGGCTGGGGAAGGCAGACATTACTTAGCAGCACGGTGTAATAATGACAACAATAATAACAATCACAATCATAGCATTTACTGAGACCCTTCCATGTGCCAGACACTATGATAGGTGGTTAACACTTTGCAGTCGGGACCCTGGGATCTAGGTTCAATCCCTACTTGATTTGTGGTTCTTTCCAGGGTTAGAACAGTAAGGGACCTGGAAGAGAGACTAAGCACAAACAATGTAGCAAGCATTTTGCTGAGTGCTTTTCCCTATGTAGTACCGTACTTCCAATAAGCTCCTTGAATCATAAAGATGTGGTAAGACAGCAAGAACAAGTCCATTCAAATCTCATAATTAGAACAACAAACAAATACATTGATCATGGTGGTACACTAAACGAGTAAATATTTATTGAGCATATACTGTGTGCCAGACATTGTTCTAAGCCCCGAACCTATGCAGAAAATAACGCATAACAGGCTCTGCCTGCAGGAAGCTGACATCCAAGTAAAAGAAGGTATGACAGAGAAAAAGAAAGAGAGGGAGAGAATGCATAAATGAGTTTATTTCAGATTATAATTTCTGAAAAGAAAATAAAACAAGGTCATTTGATAGAAAGTGCGCAGGATAGCAGAGGGCAGGGCAGAACCAAATGAGAAGGGATGATAAGGGGAGGCTTCGTGGTGGAGATAATATTCCTGCTAAAGGACGTAGCAATGCCAAGATCATATGGAAGAGCAATCATCTCTGTTGATTCATCAGAGAAGCCAAGATGCAGAAAAGAGGTTTGGTGTTTGAGCAATAGAAAGAGGACCAGCGTGGCTCAAGTGTAGTGAATTGGGGATAGTGGTAGAGAATGAGGACAGAGGGGTCAGCAGGGGACCAGTCATAGGCCATGCTAAGGAGCTTATAAAAACCATTACAAGGTCTGAATAGGGGTATGACATGGCTCCACTTATACCTTCCAAAGACATCACCCTGGATGCCATGTGGCCGCCGTCTCAGATGGTCAAGTAAAAGTTACTATCTGTTATTTTAAGGACCATCCATTGTTCATGTACCCCAAAAGGAGTAATTGTGCCTCACCTATGGCCATGAACTTGGCCAGATCCTGAGGCTGCAATGATGAATAAAATACACACAGTCCCTGCCCTCACTTAGAGTCTTGTGGGGTTTACAGTCCCACAAATGGATAGTTCATTCTAGTGCAATTTATTCTGCCACTGGGGAGATACAAAGGCTCTTGAAGACATAGCCAGACAAGGCTTTCTGGAAAAAAGTGACTTTCCAGTTGATACCTGATGGTTATCAAGAGTCACCCATGTGAATAGAGGGAGGGGGTGGGGAGCATTTGACAGGAAGTTATCTTGTGGGGCACAGGGACAGCAGTCCAGCAGGGCGGGAGTAAAGCTCAGGAGTGGCCAGGGAGAGACTAGAGAAGGAGTCTGGCCCACAGCTTGAGGGTGTTGTGATCCAGGAGGTGGGTTTATGCTGAATGCAGTGATCTATAAAGAAGGGCTGCAGAAAATCCTGATTCCACAGAGCAGAATTCAAGCACACAATAGCATAACATGAAAGTGTTCCTCTGGCTGAGATGGTTACTTAGTAATCAAGGTTCTCTTCCCCCAGCACAACCACCTGTCTTCCAGCCCTCGCCCCCTGGCCCTCTGGCTCCCTGGCCCATGGGCAGAAGCCACCCCAACTCCCAGGAACCTACGGTTGTCGCTTCTCCAAGGCTGGGTTTTGGTGGCTTTATGTCAAGTGCCCAGATGGAGGAGGGCTGTGATTGATGTTGCTGCTCCCAAAGCTGCAGGAGAGCTGCTTGCCCAGCTCAGTGGGCCGTGCCCCAGCGGCCCCTCCAAACCAGAGAGGCGTGATGGTTAGGGGTGCGTGGCTCGGCCACACAGGCAAACAGCAACAGGCTCGATCTCTAAAAGAAGGTGGAGGAGAAAGAGTTAGGGTTACTGGGAATAAATATTTCGAAAGACAGCAGGGGCATAGGCTCTTTGCCAACCCACGAGGCTTTCTGCTGTGAAACTGCACAGTAGACAGGCTGATAAGACTGGATTTGGAAACATTTGGGCCAAGTTCAAATCCTGGCACTGCCATCTCCTAAATCTATGATGTTGGAGCTCTTTGCCCCTCAGTTTTCTCACCTGTAAATTAAAGTCAAAAGAGTATCTAGTATAATGTTGTTAAAAAGACTCAGGAAGTCAATACACGTCAGGCTCTTAGACCAGAGCACAGCATGTGGTAAGTGTTCATTTAATGTTAGCTATCGTTACTCCTTACACTGTGCCAAGTTTTGGAGATTAAGAAATGGATAAATATAGTCTTAAGAACTGCACAGCTTAGTCAGAGAGAAAGAAAGAGAGATCATTTACTGCTCACCTACAGTGTTCCAGGTATTTTGCATATATTAGCTATAAGGTCATAGAAAACACACTAGTTTATTTTTGACTGTCTGATACCACAGTGAGGGGCATTTCTACTAAACATAATAGAGTAGCACAAATTCTGTACCAGGGACACACAGATAACAACTTCTGTATAAAGATGAGTCCTCAAGGAATTCTCATTGTGGAGAGGGAGTGAGGTCTGGATGGACACTAAGATTTCAGTGGAAAGAAGTTTGTTTATAATTCGATATCTCTTCTCTTTTAGCCATCCCTTAATAATTTTCCTTAGCTTGACCTCCTCCCTCCCTGAGACTGTTACAGGCTAACTTATGTATTCGATTTGGTCCAGAGATTAGGTTACTGGAGGCAGTGGAAGTATGAATTCTAACCCCACAGGAAGAGTCCTGAAGCAAAGAGCACAGCGTGAATTTCAAATCTACCTCCTCCAGGTGTGAGGATTTAGGCACTTCACTCAACCCCTCAACTTTATTCCTCACCTGTACAGTGGGGCATGGCCACTACCTGATTGTTAGGAGGATTAAAGGACATTGTATTGGTAGAGCATGTAGCACCCCAGAGTGCCCCTCCTTCAGTGACTTGTTCCGTTTTCCATATCTCCATGGTCGATTTCACTGGACATTCAGCATGTGCTCACCACGCCAGGTCCGTGATCCCATAACATGGAGCAACCCCAAGGAGCTGTGTCACGGGACTCTGACCCATCCTGCCTGATGGGACCAGCCCTGTCCACCTGCCCCAAGGACAGCCAAGCCTGTTTCAGGACCTCCAAGAGACTGGGCACAAGAAATCCCAAATGGGAAGAAGTAGACCCACAGGATTCTTCTTATTATAAACTTAGATTTGAAAATGGATGAGCAACAGGGAGTCAGGAGTGGAAGCCAAGGTGAAAGACTGTGAGAGTAGAAGCCATGATTAGAGAAGTGCTAGGACAGCACGTGAGGGGGCCACCCAGGAGGTGGGAGAGTACCCTGGGGTGAGCAAATTCCAGAGAAAGAGCTGGAACAAGAGCAACAGTCTCTTCTATGGAGGTCGTCAACACCGGCTTCCACAAAGGCCTTCCAGGGCAAGAGCCATGAGGCCTAATTCCATCAAGGTCCCTGCCCTTGCTGAGGTCTGGCCATTCACTATTCCTTGGGGTTCCTGAGGTCCAGCTACATGCTCAGGTGCCTGGTTCACATCAGGCCCATTTGCAACCTCAGAAAAGTGGTTCTCAACCGGGTGGGATTTTGTTCCCAGGAGACAATAGGCAGTGTCCGGAGACAGCTTTGGGTCTAGGGTGGAGAGGGTGCCGTGGGCATCTAGTGTCATGTCACTAAACACCCTCCAATGCACAGGACAGCTCCCAGAACAAAGAGCCATCTGGTCCACAGTGTCAGTAGTGCCAAAGCTGAGAAACCCTGCCTTAGAGTCAACTCCACATTACGTGAAGCAACTGCAGCAACTCTCCGCCTCTTGAAACCTAAAGAATCCAGGAAACACAATGCTTTTTCACTCCTGCCATATTGTTGGTACTTGAGGGCACTTTGGGGAAAGATAGATTTGTAACCCCCACAGCTCATGGCTTGGGGGCCTGGTGCAGAGCAGTCATTTAATAGAGTGGCTTTGCCTTGAAATTGAAGTTGGTTTTAACCTGTGGTTTAAATCACACAGACAAAGGCACCCTTGGAAATCACTCAAATCACACATAATACTTTGTCCATTCAACGTACATGGCTTGGTGTATAGAAAAAAGGGCTTGGCTAGTTCCGGGTTTTCGTGTTTAAAACTTTGAAGCTTAATATGGAGGATGCACAGCATATCCAAAGGGTTTCACATCATGAGCTGTACTAGGCTTAGCTGTACTAAGCCTAAAATATTTATGATCTAGCCCTGTACGGAAAAAGTTTGTCAACCCCTACCTTAAAATTACATAGGAACTGCAATATTGAAACTCATTGTTTTGAGTTAAATGAGAAGTTTTGCCAGAGTGATAGCTGAAACTAAGATTTATTTCCTTCACTCTATTTTATCAAATATAAATTTCGGATCTATCTTGCATCTAGCAGTCCAGTAAAATGTTAGGGCTCTGTCCCCAAATATCCTAATATCATTAATGATGTTTTATGGATCTATTAAGTTCTCTAAGACTTTTGTAGAAGAAATGACACCTTTCAGGTTATGACCATTTTACACTAGAGTATATGCATTCCTCATGCCACTAAACTCTGGACATTAAATTGTTTATCTACCTCCAAATGTCTGCACCCTTCTCATGCCTCCCTCTTTCTACCCCGTCTGCCACTAGTGCCATAAATTCTGATATCCTGGGCAGGGTTAGATAGTTCTATTAGCTAGCATGTTTATGTCATCAAGAAACCAGGTTTAATGTGATGTAGCATGTGATAGGAACAAACCGGATATGTGTAGCATGAGTGGTAGGTCCACTCTGAGCCTATACCTTGTCACCACAAGGTCTTCCCCATGGGCTAGGTTGCCAGCCTTCCATTTCTTCTCTGTCTTGATGACCTGTGCCTCTGGTCTTCCCCTGCCGTTACTCCAATGTAGAGCTGTACCCTTGCCATTTGGTATTTGGACTGACCCCACTGACTTCTGTTTGACCTTGATGACCTAAGCTCTTGAACTGTCCCTACAGGAGACCTAGAGCATGGTCCCTACTGAACAGGCTTGTCTCCACTGTGGCTCTGGCTCCAGCTGGCATGGGGTAAGAAGTGTGGAGCTGCTGAGAGGCCAGAGGCTGTTTTGGCATTTAATTAGAGGCAGGGGTCCTTACACATTAGAAAGAAGCCGGGCCAATAGGGCAGGAACTTGACTTAGACTTATGGACTGTGCAATTCTTCAGTGAGCCTGACATATTCTGCTAAACTCATTCTGCCTCATTCCTGGTTTCAGAAAAGCTAGAACCACGTGTGCTGAAAGACAATCGGGGAAAGTTCTTCTGGGGAATCTCAGTAGGGGTAAGAGTAACAAGACAGACTGAGATGAGATTGTTAGAAGCCTGAAATGCCAGACTACAAAGTTCCTGAAATTTCTGGCTAACCTACATTATAAGCATTTCATCTTTGAACTTTTAGGTAAAAAGAAAAAGAAAACACCTCTCTAATGCTTTAATGCAGAGGAGGGACTGCCTCATGGTTGGGAAGATGAACTTTGGAACCGGACTGGCTTGTTCCAAATTCAATCTCAATCTCTCACCAGAATATATAATCTGGGACAAGTTTACTTGACTTTTCTGTGCCTCAGTTTCCTCCTCTGTAAAGCAGAAACAATGGTAGTGAGCACCACATCAGGTGATCCTGCAGAGCTCTTGTTGTTATAATTTAGCATTTGCCAAATGTTAGATTGTGAGCAAGGTAGTCCAACTCACTTACTTTTCACAATGACTAGGAACAAAGTAGGAACAATTAGCACCCCTGTTTTACAAATGTGGAAACAGTAGCTCAGAAAGTGTAAGTAACTTGTCAAAGATCAAAGAGTGAGGAAACAGCAGGATCTAGAAACAAACTCAAATCTGTCCAATTCCCAAGTCAAGCTTTTAAAGATTCTGTTATATCTCCTGGTTTGAGGGGGGAAAACAGTATTTGCATCAAAAGTAATTCTTTTAACTCTTTAGGCCCTGTAGAGCCTTGCTCCTGGAGCTCACCATCCATGGCCTGAGATATAAATGCAGATGGTAGAGGCAGGGGCCAGGGCTGGTTTGTATTCTGTTTATCTCCTTCTCTTGGAAAAAAATCAACCACATGTAATGAACAAACAAATGTAGGAAATTGTGGATACTTCTTTTCTGAGTTTTAGATTTTTAACGAGGCATTGATCGTGATGCATGTTTTGCTAATCTAGAGCATTTACCCTGTTCATTTGCTGCTTCTCCCCTTATCTTCTCACTCCCTTCCCTGTGTAATTTTTGTCAGTGCCCCTTTGCAGATACAGGCTATTGTTTGATGGATGTTTCATAGAGAAGAAAATCTACCTAATTCTTACAAACAAGGAAATCTAAGAACACACACACACACACACACACACACACACACACTATATCTATATCTACATACATAGATAAAGAGAGAGATAGAAATTTAGAGAGAGAGGAATGTTGTGGCTCAGTCCACAAGTTGATGTGGAAACATATCATTCTCTTGTTCATACTTACTGAAAGATGGATCCCTATTAGAAAGATTTTGGGTATTAGATGATACTGAGAGGGCAAAGTAATTTACACATTTATGTGTAAATTTTATAAATTTATATTTATTTATATTATATTTATATTTATAAATTTATAAATACAATTCACACATTTATATATCTCATTTTGACTCTGATAGAGAGGAATAATACCATGAGTTACAACCCCTGTAGATTCGTTTGACCCAATTCAAGGGAGCTAAGGCCAGGAGGAGAGCAATGAGAAAGAGACAATGAGGCAGGAGGCAAAATGGGAAACTTCTGCCTGAGTTGCCCTGGACGTGCTTAGTTTATTGAGTGCTTACTCTGTGTTTGGCTCAATACTAAGTGCTTTCCATAGATTAACATGTCCCACCAACCCTTTGAGCTAGGTCTTGTTGTTATCCCCATTTTCCAGATGAGAAAGCTGAAGCTAAGAAAGGCTCAGTAACTTGCCCAGAGCCACACTTCTCCCCTCAGGTTGAGCTGAAGCAATACGACCCCAAGCCGACTTGATTAACCCGGAAGGTGGTCTTAAGGTGGGCAGCTCCTAGGAAAGTGATGCTCTGATGTGTAAATGTATACTTACTGGAGTCTCAGCCCAACCAGGATTAGGACTACACTAACAGTGTGTGTGTGTGTGTGTGTGTGCATGTGTGCAAGTGTGTGCGCTCTGCAAGGACCATGTATGAATGTGTGCACTTTAGGAAGCCAACAACATCACTGGTGTAAATGTCGTGCACACCTGAATACAAACGAAAAAGAAGGAGGGAAGGAAGGATGGAAATAAAGAAAAGTGAAGTGCCAAGTTTACCAGATGTCAGTAGCAGGTAAGGTGAGTTTTAAGGACACTTTCAGCTGTGGGAGAAAACCCAATGGGACTAAATGAATAAGCCAGAGGTAGGAAGACCTGAAGTTTAGCTAATTCAGAGGTTAAACCACTCCACCAAAGACCCAAGTGCTTTCCATTGTTCTGCTCTGCTATCTTTGTCCTCAAAATGGTTCCCCTCTGGCCAGACAGTTTGAGAGTTTACATCTGGACATGAAAACATTTAGATGAAGAAGAAGACCATCTATTATGATGTATTCTTAAGGATTAGGTAGCCTTCCTAGAACCTACCATCAGCCTTCTCTTTGTGTCAGTTAAAGCCAGTCACAGACCTACTTCCACATCAGTCCCTGGGAAGAGAAGTGAATCTCCATGGCTTAAACTGACCCCTTGAGATAGAGCGTGTCCTGAGAGTAAACCACTGTGGCCATCAAACTCCCAACACACTGTGTCCCATGCCAAAGATGGCATTTCTGCTAAATAAATGAACTCACAGACGGTGTTGAATGTTGAGTAAAGGGGCCCAATGTCCAACCTCCCAAAAGCAGAGGACTCACGGGAAAGGACTTAGGGCTTGGGAGAGCTCAGCTCTGCATGCTGTTTGCCATGTTCCCTCAATCCCCAGGGCTGTTGCACATGTATCCATATATGGAGCTAGAGAAATGGTCCATACACACAAAGCCCCTGCCTTCAAGGACTTTAAATTCTAGTGGAAGAGACAAAAAATAAAGAATAGGCATATAATTTATACGGTAGCAAAGAGTAGTATATAGAAAAATAAAGGGAGATAGACTATAACAAAGGACGTACATCCTTCTAACTGGAAAGACCTCTTCATCCCTGCCATGCTATTCGCCCAGCCCAGTTAGTTCCTGTTCTTAGTTCAGGTCTTAGCTTATGTTTCACAATCCTTTAGGGTCTTCCTAGCTTCTGAAGCTCTCTCTTCTCCTATGAGAACTTCTTCTTATCACCAGAGTTGCAATCTTATATATACTTATATGAGTGTTTAGTTGTCCTTCTCTATATAATAAGAACCAAATAAACCAGGAAGTAAGTCCATGTGATCAAGATTCTATCTCCAGGAATGAGCACATTGCTTAGCACATAGTAACCACTTCATAAGCTTTTTTTTTTTTTTTTTTTGAGTAATGGAATAAGAAACTAAATAACATAAAATACTGGCTTCCGGTAGGGCCACAGAAAAGAAGCATCTTTCCTGAGGGCCACATGCTGCTACCTAATATATCACATCAAACCCGGCTATCTACAGCCTAGTTTGCCTGCCCTGAACCAGTTCCCTAGGTCTGCATGCTTTCCAAAAATGCCAGTAAGTGATTGAAAAATATATAGATCAGGTAGCATTCTTATATCCTGTTCATCACTGAGTAGCAGAAGTATTTTTTTTCCTGTACAGCTTGTACCGCATGGAGAGGGCACTGGGAGCACAAAATCCTCTCTCTCCTTGGAGGTGTGTTTTTGAAAGCTGTAGAGAATAAAATTGATGACCAAGACTTCACAACACCCCTGATGATGAAAACTGTATCCAGCCTTGCTTCTTTATATATAGCAGAGCAGCAAATATAGTATTGCAGACCATGGGGGAAAAATGTTCATTTTGATTGTTATTATTATTCCCAGATCTATTTTGTCTCAAGCATAAAAGACAGAAAGGAAGTCACACTTCATTGAGTGTTCATGTTGTGCTAGACACTTTTAATAAAAAATATTAATGATAGAAAATAAGATTATTTAAATGCTTGCCTGCAAGATCTCATTCAGCCTTTGAGACAGATTTTATTAGTATACCCATTTTACAGATGAGAAAACAGAAGCTCAGGATGGGAAGTTATTGCCTGAGATCACATGGTAGATGAGTGACAGAGACAGGTAAGCCAGGTCAGTCTGTCTCCAAAGCCTTATGTAAGTCTCTAAACTTACTGCTTTAGTTTGGATTCCCCTGCTGAGAGCAGAGAATTAGAAAGAGTTTGGGTGCAGGAAGTTTATGTGGAGAGTGATCTCCGGAGACAGGATTGAAGGAGCTGGGTACATGTCAGGAAGAGAGGAAATGACAACATAAGAGTGTTTGCTATGGTTTCAGATTTTAAGTCTGTGGGACCTCGGGGAGATTGGGGCATTTATCCACCTGCTTCAGTTCCTCACTGGCTAAGGATAGCTCCTGAGGGTGTTAATTCTCCTACCCTTTCAGGAGAGGGCTGAGTAGGCTCCAGAGACTTTGAAAAAGACCTTGAGTCAGAAAAGCAGAAAGAAGTTCATCAAGCACTTAAGGCGAGGTGCTGTCAACATGAGTCTTCTGCACTGGACTCTGCAACAGCACCTGAAATCGCAGGTGGGCTGAGAGATGAGGTACCGGCCACCTGAAGCTCTGCTACACTCACTGTGGCTGAAGTTCAGTTTCATTTCTTCTTCACCATGACCTTGTGAGTTAGGTGTTAAGTGTTCTACCTTGCAGTGGGGAAAGACTGGGGTTACGAATTGTCAATGACTAGCCAAAGGGTGCACAAGTGGGCAGTGCCCTTTGAGCCCCCATTTACAGGCAGATCTTTGCATTTGGCTTTCTTTCTGCTGTGCCACACTCTGTTCAACTGTGCATCCTTAATGCCCAAGGATGCAAGAAACCAAATGAGAGAAATCCCAGCCTTCACCCTCAGAACAGCTGAGAAGGGCATGAGGCAGGGATATCACGACTCTACCACAAGACGGTGCCCATCTAAAGAAGAAAACACCAGGCAGACTTCCTTTGAGATCTGTCCTGGAAGCAGGAGGTCATCACTATCTCTAGAAACAGAGCTGATCTCTGTCTTATTGATATTATATCTTTACAATATAAACATCGATGTTTCATCAGTCCTCAGAGTTCACTTTGAGTAGTGAAGACACTAGCATTTTCATTTGCTTTTTAATCAGTGAATGGCTCCAAAATTATTTATTTATGTGCATCTATAAAGACACAGCAAGAATCTTTGGGGGAGGGGCATCCTATACATCATGTTTGTGACTCTTCATCAACTTCTCCCCCAGCAAATGTGCAGAAAGGATGGAGCATCCCATGGCCCTGTAGATTTCTAGTTTTGTCTTCATTCTCAGAACAAGTGAAGAAAAGACTCGAGGCAATTACTAGAGAATGGACTTGAGGATATGGGGAGGGGGAAGGGTAAGCTGGGACAAAGGGAGAGAGTGACATGGACATATATATACTACCAGATGTAAAATAGATAGCTAGTGGGAAGCAACCGCATAGCACAGGGAGATCAGCTTGGTGCTTTGTGACCACCTAGAGGGGTGGGATAGGGAGAGTGGGAGGGAGGGAGATGAAAGAGGGAAGAGATATGGGATATATGTATATGTATAACTGATTCACTTTGTTATAAAGCAGAAACTAACACACCATTGTAAAGCAATTATACTCCAATAAAGATGTTAAAAAAAAAAAAAGGAAAAAAAAAAAGACTCGAGGCAAGTCTCTCTGTTTCAATCAACCAGGAAGTGATTCTGGATGATAATAAGAGAGGATAGCAAAGAAGAGGAGAAGGGGGAAATTACTGGCTTGGTCAAAGCTTGCAAAACGACACCAGTGATTAAAACATCTTATGCTGTCCTCGGGCGGCAGAAGCTATCACTGACAAAAGATCTCATACACACACACACAAAAGGAAAGAAATTAGCCATTAAAAATATTTCAGCATAATGCAATTATTACAGCTGTATAATTGAATGGGGAAACCATTGATCTGTAGTAGAAAAGAAATTGCTCTTCTCATTGTGTTCCTATGAATATGTGAACATTAATCTCCATCTATAATCAACGTTCACTTCAAATCTGATTGCGTGCTACTAAACACCCGTAGCTATGCTAACATTATGTTAATATGGTTCAACATCATAGCTCCCAGCTTCACAGCACAAATATTTTTCTTTGGCAATCAATAGTAATTTCAGCTGAGTGGATGGAAGTCACGTTTTAATGGTAATCTTTCCTCCAAGCCTCCAAGTGGAAACTCAGTTGATGTCTTAACATGGCTGCAATGCGTTGCATATAATCAGAAAAATTAACCTGAAAAGAGAGAGAGGAAGGAAGGGGGTGGGGAAGGTGGATTAGAACTAAGAAGCAAGCTTGGCAAAACTCTAAATCTACCTAATAGATGAAAGTGCTCATTAGGTAGGAAAGAAGTGAGGATGGGTGGGCGGATGGGATTGGATAAATGTATGTTGGTAAGGGGAGAGGTGTGCAGAAAGGGGGCTGGAACTGTTAAGAAATAAACTATTTCTCTGGCTGTAAGCCAATGGGATGGAGCAGCCAGGTACCTGTGCAACCTGGATTTTGCCAAAGCAACAGAAATGTGTGAGGAAACAATAGGAAGCTTGACAAACCTGGATGCAATCTATATGGAAGCACCTTTGCTTTTGAAGCTAACACTCAGATGTCTCTTCTTTCTCTTACTCTTTCATTCATTCATTTATTCATTCATCTGTAGAAAGCAATAGAAAATTTTATAAATTTTTATATTTATAAAAATAAAGAAAATTTGGAAAGTGAAGAAATTTGTGAAGGAGAAATTACCTTTTTAAGCTCCTCTACTGCTGGGCACCAGGAATATAAGAATAAAATCAGCACATCTCTGTCCACAGAGAGTTGATGCTTCAGAATGGGAGTTAGACACATGAACAGCTCACATTAACAACCCCTATTGCTTTGGGAGTTCTCCGTACCTCCCCTGCTCCCTTAGCCATGATATTCCTTTTCTGCCACGAGAAAAAGAGACAGAGAGAAGAATGTTTGCTACATTCATTGGGCAAGCATTAATTTCAACCCCCAAAGACTTATCCGAAGGAATTCTTAGGTGAAATCACTGTCTCAGCTCCTTCATCTAAGGCTGCTGCCCTCCAGGACTCCTTGTCAACCACACCACACCCTCCCATAGCTCCTTAAATCACCGGCTCAATCTCTGAGAAGGGTCAAGTTTATGACCATCAAGTCTGCGTGTTGTTTATTATAAGGCAAAGGAAAATAAAACAACACAAGAAGGTTCCCAGGCTCTTTTCCTTCCCCTAATCGTTAACAAGGATTCTAGTGACGTCCCTTTCTTTCACTGCTCCCTCAAGCTCCCCACCCTCTCTTGCCTAGGTCCTATTTTGAAGATCAGAGGGGAACATTCGCTGAAGGACAGCAGGGTAGACACTGAAATGAGAAGGGAAATCCAGAGAAGAGATGACAATGGGCCAGTGAGAAAGGATGAGGAGAACACTTCCAGGTGAAAGGTCATCAAGGTTAAATATTTGCTTGTTTGAGTTCAGAAAGAGGAGAAACTTGTGAAAGAGAAACTGCCACGGATATGGGAAATACTGAAAATATTGGATAAAGGGAAAATTTTTTTTAATGTTTTCTTATAGTTTGCTGCTTATTCCACTTTATCAAGCCCTACAGAGACCTCAGTGGAGAAATTATCATCTCTTTACTATTTGTTTTCTTCTTTATAATTCCAAAGTGAGGAAAGATTTGAATTACTTTTACTTATTTCTTGCAATCTCAAAAGGCTTTTTATAGGATGACAGTAATAATTATTATCAAATATGACTTACATAACAAAGCTCGAACTATTGGGGAGCCTCTCTCAGATGTCTTCTTTATCCCCCAAACTCCTGCTCAACTTTAATTTCATCAGCTCTGCTTGGTTTATTGTGACTGTCTCTCCCCGGCCTCCCTAGACCTTGGGTTTTTACCTTTTAATCTGTCCCATACAAGATGAACCAAAAAGTTTGCATGATCAGGCATACTTTTCAAGACATTTGGAAACTAAGCGTCCAGAACACGGAAACAAGACTATATATTTCCATCCATGTTTAAAGTCACGCAATAGCCAGTGAAGTACTTGACAAAATTTCACTAAACTTACCGTTAAATGTTTAGAAGCCTGTTTTGAGTTTTACTGCTTATTAGCAAAGCCAACAAAAAAAAAAAGTCACTGGAGAAAATACTCAATCTTCCCAACACAAGAAAAACAGCTGAAAGATTACACAGAAAACAGTATGGTAACAAATAAAAAGGTATTCCTTTGCCAGCAGATTCCATTAGAAGATGCAGAGAAAACCTTGCTGAAGATCTGAAGAGTCAAGTGTTAAAAGAAATTATTTGATGTGTGAGGTCTGCTGTACAGTTGGGTGAAAGTACAGATGTTTCTAACATTTCTTTCCTTGTGGAATTTGCGACATGTAATACGGAATAAACTTCTTTTTAACACTGAAGAATATATGTAATGGAGAAAAAATATTTCAGCAATACATGACTTTGTTATGAAACCAATATTTTATGAAATAACTATAAGTGGATCTACTGATAGAGTGACTAATTGAGTGGGATTTATTTTTCTTTTTAACTCCAGGTAAGGTTACAAAGAAAGCTCTGGATATGAAATTCATAGACTAGATCATTACATCTATAGCAAAAAAATAAAATAAAATAGTTGAAGTCATAGGTGTGCAAAAATGTTTACAGTTTAT
This sequence comes from Stenella coeruleoalba, assembly GCF_951394435.1. Classification (NCBI taxonomy): domain Eukaryota; kingdom Metazoa; phylum Chordata; class Mammalia; order Artiodactyla; family Delphinidae; genus Stenella; species Stenella coeruleoalba. The sequence continues at coordinate 19,516,904 of NC_137161.1, read as the reverse complement.
TATCATGTGCTTAATTTTGTAAAAGATCTTTAAAACACAAAAGAATGTTTACCTTTATAATGAGACAGTGACAATAAAAATAATTTTCATAATGTAGCAAAGAACTTCAAGAGCTGCTAGCTTTAAGGTTATTTATTTTTCTTTTATAAAATGACAAGTGTTTTAAGTTTCCAAACAATTTTTCTGCCACTGAAATATCTGTCAGTATAATGTCACTTATCAGATAATTTAATAATAATAATAACAATGATGTTGAGAATAATAATAAATATAACCTCTCACTTCAAGGTTAAGGTGACATTTTAAAAACAAGGAACAAAGTATCTGTTCAGTAAATGAAACAGGCTATGGAGAGAGTGTTTTGAAAATGAATGTTGGAAAACATCTCTGTTACAAATTTTGTTGCTAAAAACAATATAAATGCATTAATTATAAGAGCTCTGCCTATATACTTGGAAATACATCACAGAGTTGTTTCTCCTGTGTAAAATTCTTCTAAACCAAAATTTGTAGTGGCATTTGAAGTGTTTGCATGAACATATGGGGGCAACACCTTCCAATTATTTCGTGAAACTACTAACTGGCATTATGGAAGATAGATTGTCTCTAGATTACATCAAAAACTGCTGTATGATTGGTGGATGAAATGAAGTTGAAAAATGAGTTTGATGATGAGGAAAGCAGAGCCTGGGGTGCCCTTCTTTTGCATTTTGCTCTATGTGTCAATTTCAGGGATAGATTGCTTTGTAACAAACCACTCTTAATTTTGCATGGTTCTGGTGTTTGAAATCCTCAGCTGAACAATTCTTAGGGTATCTGGAGCACTTGCAATCAAATGCCGGTGGGGCTGGAGATATCTGAATGCTTCTTTATTCAAGTTTCTGATACTTGGTCTCTAGGATCACTGGCATGGCTGAAATGATTGGGTGCTAGCTCAGCATCTCTCTCTCCAAGCGGTTACTCCACTTAGCTAGCTTGGCTCCCTTAGAGCATGGTGGGTCCATGATAGTCAGATTTTCCCCCGTGTGGATGGCTTCCCCCAGTATGAGCATTCCAGAAAACTCAAGTGGAAGCTCTAAGGTTTCTTCTTATAGCACAGTCTTGGAAGTCCCAGAAAGTTGCTTCCACCACATTCTGTTGGTCAAGAAGATCTCTAGAGCCAGTCCAGAAACAAAAGGATGGGAATTAGACTCCACCTCTCAATGCAAGGAGCATCACAAGTACAGAGAGAGAAGGAACTGAAGATAGTCATCAACTTCTGTAAGAATTAACTGATGTAACACATCTGAAACACCTGATCCTGTTGCTAACTTATAATCAGTGCTTAGACAATATAAAGAACATGTACTCAAATACTTTTTAAAGTTCGAACAGAGCTCGTGTGATTACAATGACTGATTCCTTTTCTTATTTTCTTTAACACATGTGGCCTGACAAAGGATTGTTTTGTTTTGTTTGTGGAATATAATGCTAACAACTAATGTTTATTGATCTTTTCTGATATGCTGAGCTCTTTTCACAAATGATGAAATTTGATCCTCTCCACAAATCTTTTAGGTAAGTACTCTGTGTACTTGGATTCCTTAGATACTAAAGACTAAAGCACAGAGAATTTTGTGACATCCTGGGTCACACAGCATCTAGTACCAAATGGATATGAGAGTCACCTAATCTAATAGCAGTGACTGAGCTCTGTCCTGCCAGGTGGTTGAAAAGTCTGTAAAGATATACGTGTTAAATTCCATTTTATTATGCATTTCATGAATTAGTTTCATTCTAATTTATTAAAATAGACCACAAAAAATTATAGTATATCTTTTCTGTAGAATACTATATAACTGTCACAAAGGATGAGGTAGGTGCTTTGTATTATTTTGAAAACAAAGTTGTAGGAATATATAAAATATACATATAGAATATACTTACTATGTATATATTATATATATACAGAGAGAGAGAGAGATGCCACATTAGAAACTGTTACATGTAGTTCATACTGGGAAATGGGAATTGGGTTTATTTGACAAGAAAAAAGAAAGGTCCTTTTTTCCTTTTCAGGAAAAGGAAAAAGTTACTATTACTTAGTGCCATAGTGGTTGCTGCTCCTGGCTTGCCTCAGCCCACCCCAAAGATTACCTACAGCTTTGCCTACAGTTCCCATATACATTACTTTGGCTTCGACCTCAAGGTCCTCAAGCCTTCTCTCTCTCTCTCTCTCTCTCTCTCTCTCTCTCTCTCTCTCGCTCTCTCTCTCTCTCTCTTGCCCCTAGGATTTTTCTTGCCCTGCTGGCTTGGCCCAGGTGAGAAGCCCCTGTGAGCAGACCTCAACTCATGAGGGACAGCAGTTATGGATAAACACTCCTACTTCTCTGAACTGTGTTCTTCACAGCTTCTCATGGGTCTCTGTGGACTGTACCCCAGTTATCCACAGCAGCCACCCCCTTCCCATTTTCACACCCCCTTTACTGGCATTCCCCCTTCCCTGTCTCACTCCCCAGGTCCTCACCATACTTCCTGGGATCACCTCCCAAATAAACTACCTGCACCTGAATCCTTCTCTCAGCATCTGCTTTAGAGAGACCCCAAACTAAGACAAATAGTATTTGAACTTTTTCTTGTGCTCATGTAACTTTCACTTAAACAAGCAAACAAAAGACAAAAGGTGTTATTCATTCATTTAAATGAATAACACCATCAAAGAATGAACTATTTTCAGGCACCAGCATGGGTTGCGTTATCCCTGTTGCACACACTGGGCTTCTGGGTGAGGGTCTGAGTAGCCTTCTGGTTTCCACTAATGGGCACGAACACATTCTGAGGCCACATTTGCATCTAAGGAAAACCAGGCTCTGGACAGGGTCTCTCCAGCAAGGCTTGGAGAGCAGGATTCCAAGCTCACTGCCTTGCAAAACGGTAGCATGACTTGTTTCTCTGTTTGCCGTCCCCACCCTCTCTCACAAGCATCTTTGATTTAACACAGCTTTATGCTCATCACCACACCATTACTACGGGATGCTTGCTTCCCACGAGCGCATAGCCTGGGCCAAGAGACCCCGCAATTCATTGTCTGGCTCTGACACAGTGCCCTGGGCCCTGGCCCTGGGGAACCGAACTAAGTCGTCTCAAGATTACAAGCCATTTCAGCCCAATCAGAGGTTATGGCCCCTACTTTTTAACATCCTGCTTTTATTTGAAGGCTATGAAGTGTAATAGTTCACCATTTTGGTTTAAGTATCACCATAAAAGTCACTGAGATGGAACAGGCCATAAGTAGTTCTTTTACATAGTGTAGCTGAGGCTGGGAGCTTACGTCTTCATTAACCCACAGAAATGGCTCTGAAATGAAATGCCGGGTGGGTGCCGCTCAGCGTCAGGGATCAATCATATCCTTCTGACCCCGTGTGCCTCACTTTGTCCCTTCGTGGTGCTGATGGTGAGTGAGTTGGGAACTCAGGAAGGAAAGGAGCAGACAAACGTCATAAGGAGATTCTGTGGATGAAACACCCAGCTCTGGGATGAAAAGTGAAAAACTCTTCCCGATACGGAGCCGTTTGCCCAGGAAGACATCTCTCCTTATCACCCACCAGCCATCAAGTATTCTGGGTCACCAGAATCTGTTCCAGAGGCATAGAATCTGTAGGCATATGCTGTGGTCTGGCTGTTTTGTGTCTCCCTCAAAATTCATACTTTAAAATCCTAACCCCCAAGGTGATGGTCTGAGGAGGAGGGGTCTTTGGAGACATTAAGATAGAGTCCTCATAAATGAGATAAGTTCTCTCATAAAAGAGACCCCACAGAGATCCCTAGGCCCTTCCACTAGGTGAAGACACATGAGAAATCAGCAGTCTGCAGGCTGGAAGATGGCTATTACTAAAACCTCACCATGCTGGCACCCTGATCTCCAACTTCCAACCTCCAGAATGGTGAGAAATAAATTTCTGTTGTTATAAACACAGAAGCTACCCAGTTTGTGGTATTTCATTATAGCAGCCCAGATGGACTTAGACAACATAGTATGACAAAACAATTTTATTCTGCTTATCAGGGTGGCATTTGCTTATGTCAGAATTCCAGGGGACATTTTCTACCCATTCCCATGGCACTGTGAGAAAAAAACAGTTCTTTAGTGAAATAATTTGGTGGGAAAACTAACCAGGGATTTTTCACTACATAGAATTTAGGACTCAAAGAGCTTTAATATGTTGACAAATACACAAATTGCCAAAGATTTTTATTTGAAACTTTTCTCAAAGAATTTCTCTTAGAGTTCAAGTTTCATGCCTTACTGACATAAGGTGACCTTTCTCCCAATGCTCACAGGGAAGATTTAGAACCTTGTCCCATCCATGGTGACCTAACACTTGAACACATAAGAACCAAACACTCCACTGCACTAAGAGATACATATCACCCCATCCTTTTGCCACTGCCACTCATACGCTAAGGTTCCCATCCCTCTTGCCTAATTCTGCCCCTACCCCTAAATGACAGGGTGAGGGTCTGTAGCCAAGACAAGTTGTCTTCATTTTCTTTATTGCCAAGCCATTATTATCTATATGTTTATATTATTATCTATATGTTTATTATCCCATCTCTAAAATTGGATATAGAGAAAACTCTCCCAGCACCAACTCTCTATATCCAATTTTACCCAACAGATTTTTTTTTAATGAAGAGATCTACCCTTGTCTTAGAAATAGGGCCATTCAACCCACTTTCTCCCATGACTAAAATGTGATAGGTCTTCAGTACATGTGAGTGTCTTGTCTTGTCTTTCCATTTTTTCTTTTCTTAGAAAATCCTAAGAACTAAAGCTCTACAGAGTGACTCTCAGATTCGATGGGACCAAAGGCCCACACTAACCAAGGATGCCGTGGTCATGTAGCAAGACATAGACAACTCCTTCTTATTTTCATATTCATGCCAACAATGCTAATCTATTACAACATAACCTACCTCTTTACATCCCTCCTGTGGATCCATTAAATTTTCTCTGAGAGGTAAAACCTATTTGACCTCTCGGCCTTGACTCTTGCTTCCTTAAAATCCTTTCTCTTGAAAAGCCTTTCCAATCATCTTTATCTTCCTCATAAAGGTGTAGATATGGTCATGTGGCCATCTCTTAACAAACATGCATTGTCTAAGCCAGAAAAACTACTCTCCTGCTCCTTGTAAGGTCTTCGCTTTGCAGAAATGCCTCTTTTATTCAATGTCTTTCAAGTTGTGAAACATCGCCCTTTCTGTTCCATGGTTCCCCATTCCCTTGTCTCGTGTGCACATCATGAGGTAATGGGGTAAGAAGGCGCATCATACACCAGTTCCAGAGCTTAAGCCCAAGAATACTGGAGAAATCTCTGCTCTACTAAGTCTGTGGCTATGAAAAGAGCATTTTTTTTTCATTGTACAAAAGAGATCTGTAGGAAAGTCTGTCTTTAGACACCCAGAAATAATGTGTGCTCCCTCACCAGTAAGTAAACATGGCATCTAAAATGGGGCAAGTCCAGTCTTTCATTTTGCCAATTGCAGAACCAAATTTAGTTTATCAATGGAGGCAGCTCCTTCTATGTCAGCCCAGGTTCTGTACTCAGCAAGAGTGTAACTTGAAGTCACCATTCAGTAGTCCACTGACAATTTGGAGTTAAAGAAGGAAGCTAAGATGTAGCCTCTATAATCCACATATAGAAGATTCAGAACCTTTGCTCATCCATGATAACTTAGCACTTAAACACACCAAAACCAAGCATTCTACTGCATGAAAATATACCCAACATCTGGTCCTTTTGTAGCTGTTATCCATTTACTAATGTTCCCATCCCCCATGCCTAGTTCTCGGCTCCCTACCTCTAGATGATAGGATGGGGGTTAAAACCAAGTCCCAGACACTAAGCTTTCCATAAAAAACAGACCTCTATCACATTCACTCTGCATGGCTGCATTTCTGATTCACTGTCCTCTAGCCATTTATTTCCTTCAACTCCACACTCCCCAAAATATTCCAACAATAATTTTTCATTTTCTCCTAATTTTGCTTTTAGTTTTTTTTTAAGTTTAGGTTCCCCATTTTCTTATCCATTATACTCTTGATTTAACCTCCACAGCTATTTTGATGATTCCCTTTAGATTATTCCCTTTTGATTATTCCTTCCATCAAACTTATACTGATACCCCACTGGGCTTTCTCTGGCTGGTATGTGGGGGCCTGTAAACTGTTTCTTTGCCAACCATTTACATATTTCCAAGGATGTAGGTACAACATTATCCTTACTGCCACCTTTCTGTCAAGAATAACATTTCTAATACACTAATAGCAGCAGATTCTCTCCAGAAAAATTATGGAACTCTCATCAAAGAACCATGCTATTGTCCTTTCCCTCAAAGTGCTGCCTTTGCGGGTACTTGCATCATTTACTACTTTTCTTTGTGTTCTTCAGAAGCTTGGCTTTCTCATCTTTGAATTATTCCTCTGGAACAGTTAGATATGCCTTGGACCTCATATGTGCAACATCAAGATGATGTATTTTCCTACAGGATTAAGGATTAAACTTGCCACTACCCATCCCTACATGACTAATATGGGCTGGTTTGTGTCCCCTCAGTATAAGGCATCCAAAACACATTAAAATCATCTGAGACATGACAAGATTTAGCTTATTCCCAATCCTTCTAGATCCCAGCACAACAAAGACTTCCTTGAACTGGTGACTTTATGATTGTGATCCATTGCCTTGGGCCTCAAATGACAGAATAGAACAACATTAAGACCAACAGGGCAGAGCGAAGGGCAGTGGGTGTCCAGAACTTGAGGCAGCCACCACCATCTTACTCAAGTTAAGCTCTTGAGAACTCCTTGGGGAGATGAATTTTGTACCCAGGACTCATTTATCTTCTACAGCATTCTCCTAATTGGCTTCCTGTCTTCCTTTCATTTCTTCATAAAATACAGATACACTACCCCACTAGAGCTAATATTCCTGCTGCTGATTTGTGGACGTTTCATCACCTGGTGCTCTTGCATCCGTATCCATCTATCTATCTATTTCCTAAATTATTTTCCTGTGTATTTTTCCAGATGTTTGGAATTGCTAGAAGTCTGAACTCTGATTTACAGAGTGGAGGTGGGGGGAGGGTGTTATTTAATGCAACATGATTTGAAGTGTCACACAGTCTGTCTATATTTGGAAATATCTACTTTCCTGGCATCACACAGAACCAGACACAGCCTAAGGCCTTATGTTTCCTATTTAACTTAACAACCTACACAAATGTCTCTTTTACATATTATCAATGTGTCTTTAATAGTCTTGCAATTCTTGAAGCAATCTGAGTCTGATTTGAATAAGAAAAATCCTGCAGGCTGTGGTTTGTGAGGACCCAACTGTCTCACACAACCAACTACAGTTTCAAAATACACACACTAGCCCAGAAGAGCATCTTTCATGCCTTTTGAAGAACACCTATTCTTAATTGTTGTATTTAACATGTGTTTAAGATTTATGATCTGGTAGGATCTTTTCATTTTGTTTTTATTTCTGTTTTGACATGGGATGGGGTGGGGCAGGGTGTGGTTTACGAAAACAGCTCAGTGAAATAGCATAAAAATGATGCAATTTCTTGCTCTGTCATATTGGTCTATCAGTAAAATATTGGCTACAAATAATTTCTACAGTCCTCCTTGAAGGCTTCCAACAACAGCACAGATGTGTGTGTTATACGCAACATTAGCTGTGGAAAGAATAACAGGGTTAAAGAAGACATTTTCCAGTTATAAGGAGAGTAAGAACCACTCTGACTTTTTTACGGTGAAAGCAATCAACTGTGAGTCTCATTGGGGTAGCCTTGGTGAGCCCTCCAGACTGGAAATTCAGACACCCAGCAGGTATTTTGTCTCCTGAGTGAATGGGGTAGCAATGAGGAGTAATATGAATAAAGCCTAAGGGAAAAAAAATGGAACAAGAAAAAAGATGACCATAATTATTCTCTGGACTGGATAAAGTTGCCCCTCAAGTTCACTCATCTCCAAGTTCACTGAACAACTTTCTAACATTTTTGTTGAATGTTCACACCAGGGAAGAAGTAGAGGAAGAGATCCTTGATAATAAACAGAAGAAATATATTCACCTGGAAAGTAAAGGTGACTGTACATTGGTTCAATGTTATCTGGTTTATGCATCCATTGTTTATGAGTTTGGTTACTGTGAGTTGGTTCCAAGAATTTGAACATCAGACGAACAACAATCAAGTTATATTTCAGGACATGCAAAGTTGAAAGGTTGTCACTTCTTTACCCTGGCCCATTGGACTCCCTCTTTGAGAGAATTTGAATCTTGAGTCAAGTATAAAAATTCATAACTCATTGGAACTATATTTCTAGAGGCACTTTTTGAGATTTCCCTTGCATTCTTATTGCTGAGATTCCCTCAAGCTCTCCTGATTTCTATCCTTCTCAAGGTTGAGAAGTGCAGCTTTTCCTTTACTTCTCTGAACTATCCACTATATACTTCAAAAAATATATATATTTTTTACTTTGCTTTCATTAGCCAGATGTGAATTCTATTTCTTGCATCTTGGGACCATAAGTCATTCAGGAACCACGAGGGCTTTTCCACTTGGGTACAAATCAAGGTACTTGAAAGCCACAACTTTTTAACTGGATTTCAGGACCCAGAGGCAGGATAACTAACCTTTTATTAGGGAAGCTGCGAACTCTGCCTCCTCCTTTCCAGGCAGAGACAAACAGTTCTCCACCCAGGCCTGACTGAGCAATGTGATGGTCAGAACCCACAGGCGTTCGCACAGGAAGGAACTGCTGGAACTTGCTCAGGAGGCCCTGGCCAGCACCACGTGCTAGAGGGCCCAGGAGGAGGGTTCCTGCCTCACCCTGGGCGGTCGGGTGGAAATAAACTGTGTCTACCGCCTGGTTCTGGCAGCAAAAGCAGCACCAGCACCAGAGAAAGTTCGGACTCCAGACCCCCCAAAACCAGGAAATTCCACTCTGGAGCTAAAATTGTAGCTGGCCTCCCCAGCCGTGCTCCCAGCTCGCATGCACTGAAGCCACAGCACAGCCTGTATCCACACACCAAGTTACCCACGTGGGTTGAATTATGGAAGCACAGAACTGCTGGGGCTGAGGTCCTATGTAACTCTCCCACCCTCGGAACCCTGGGGCAAGCGGGATCTTCACCCTCCATGTGCTTGAATACTTGGAACAAGCTGGCTGTTCATTTTAACCACTGCATTAGAAACAGAAGACTCACACACGCGAGCCAGGCACCGAACTAGAGAGTTAATGAAAGTTATCTATCCGCTCTTTCTGACAACATTTTGTTCAAAGTAATATTAACCCCATTTTACAAAAGTTGCCCGGGTTTACATGATGTTTATGAGCCAGGTTTGGAATTTGAGCCCAGATTTCTTATGCCTGAAGCCTAACTAACTATTTGATTGTTTCTAACTGAGGGACCTGAGAGTGTTTGCACTGATGCTACTATGCTCAAGTGCTTTTATAAAATTAGAAAACCAGAACCCTTACACTATTGGAAGAGCCAGGAAATGCTTTCCTCTAGGCCAGGAGATTTTCCTCTGCCTGTCCTGGGAAGGTCATTGTCATGCTCAGTTCACAAAGGATATGACTTGGAGGAAAGAGCCCTGGATTAAGAATTAGGAATCCAAAGCCACTGTTGGCATGACATGGGTTCTGACACTTGCCTTCTTTGTGTCTTCAACACATTCATTTCTAAGACAGGGCATAACAACCTGTAGCAGCAATAGCTGTGTGCTCTGTGAATAAGGCAATGATGGATCAAAAGGTAGGGGAGGAAGCTATCTGTCCCAGTGGAAGTAAGTTTTTATTACTAACATTATTTAGACTTGAAAATGAAGGTGGCTTTTAGTTGTTTTATGATTGCTTTTAAATTGTCTTTAGACAATGCAACCCTTACAACCTGCCAGATGGAGTGGGGTGGCAGGGTGGGAGGCACTCCAATTCTCCTAACTCTGCATGTCCATAGATCAAGGAATCTACCAGAAAAATTCAAGGCTGCTGCTAGAAAAAGACTTATAGACCACAAACATCAAATCCGTCACTTACAAATCCAGAAATTAAAGCCCCTAAAAGAGAAGTGATTTGCCCAAGATCACATAGTAAATCAGTGGCAGAGTGAAGGTTAAAGCCAATCTTCTCAATATAAAAGGGAATTTTGGTACAAATGTAAAGTAATATTATCACATTATCTTATGGCTGGAAAAGCACCCCCTAATATTTCCAAGGAGCCCAGGCCCTTCCAGTTCTGATTCTGACACTCAGGCAGAGTTTCCTCGGGTGGAGGGAGCACAGGACTTGGATCCCAAAGACTTGGATTCAAGTCCTTGGGTGCTGATGACCTCATTGTGTGGGGAGGAGACATGAACAGCTAATTCATGCTATCAGGTGGAAATGACTGCCCAAGACACCAGCACAAGCAGTGTCCCAAAGAGCACACGATGAGTTGTCAAATTAGCAGAACAAGAAAGTAATGATTCCGGAAAGCAGAGTAAAGCAACCACTTTGCCTCTTTCATGAACCCTTCCCAGCTCACCTTATATCCCTCTGGCTTTCTAAGCCCTTCATCAGTTACTTAAATAGGTGATTTGCTTGGTAATGATGTGTTTATGAAAAACGATGTTTTAGGGAAACCATAAGAGATTTAGAGTCAATAGACCTATGTTTATAGCTCATCTCTGCCATTTGCTAATTGAATGATCTTGAACAAGTTCCTTTACCTTTGAAACTGAACTTTCTCTTCTGCAAAGAGGGAACAATAACCTATATTTCTAATGACTGGGTGAGAGTTAAGTGAGAAACTGGACAGAAAGCATCCACCGCTGTCCTTGGCTCCTGGTGAATGCAGAGTAGCTCCTTTTTCTTCAGTTGTATAGCTAACTCCTTGAGGGTAAGTGCAGGCCTTTATATGACTCAACATCTCTCATGGCTCTTTCACAGTGGTACCCAAAGCACTGTTGATTTTAACTGACTCAAGAATGGTCAGGAGACAAAAGATTAATCTCCAAAATTTACAAGCAGCTCATGCAGCTCAATATAACAAAACAAAAAAACCCAATCCAAAAATGGGCAGAAGACCTAAATAGACATTTCTTCAAACAAGATATACAGATTGCCAACAAACGCATGAAAGATGCTCAACATCACTAATCATTAGAGAAATGGAAATCAAAACTACAGTGAGGTATCACCTCACACCAGTCAGAATGGACATCGTCAAAAAATCTACAAACAATAAATGCTGGAGAGGGTGTGGAGAATAGGGAACCCTCTTGCACTGTTGGTGGGAATGTAAATTGATACAGCCACTATGGAGAACAGTATGGAAGTTCCTTAAAAATCTAAAAATAAAACTACCATACGACCCAGCAATCCCACTACTGAGCACATACCCTGAGAAAACCATAATTCAAAAAGAGTCATGGGCTTCCCTGGTGACACAGTGGTTGAGAGTCCGCCTGCTGATGCAGGGGACACAGGTTCATGCCCTGGTCCAGGAAGATCCCACATGCCACAGAGCAGCTGGGCCCGTGAGCCATGGCCGCTGAGCCTGTGCTTCCGGAGCCTGTGCTCCGCAATGGGAGAGGCCACAACAGTGAGAGGCCCAGGTACCGAAAAAAAAAAAAAAAAGAGTCATGGACCACAATGTTCATTGCAGCTCTATTTACAATAGCCAGGATATGGAAGCAACCTAAGTGTCCACTGACAGATGAATGGATAAAGAAGATGTGGCACATATATACAATGGAATATTACTCAGCCATAAAGAGAAATGAAATTGAGTTATTTGTAGTGAGGTGGATGGACCTAGAATCTGTCATATAGAGTGAAGTAAGTCAGAAAGAGAAAAACAAATACTGTATGCTAACACATATATATGGAATCTAAAAAAAAAAAAATGGTTCTGAAGGACCTAGGGGCAGGACAAGAATAAAGAGGCAGGCATAGAGAATGGACTTGAGCACACAAGGAAGGGGAAGGATAAGCTGGGACAAAGTGAGAGAGTGGCATGGACATACATACACTACCAAATGTAAAATTGATAACTAGTGGGAAGCAGCCACATAGCACAAGGAGATCGGCTCGGTGCTTTGTGACCACCTAGAGGGGTGGGATAGGGAGGGTGGGAGGGAGGGAGACGCAAGAGGGAAGAGATATGGGGACATATGTATATGTATAGCTGATTCTCTTTGTTATAAAGCAGAGACTAACACACCATTGTAAAGCAATCATACTCCAATAAAGATGTTAAATAAATAAATAATAAAATTAAAAATAGAATGGTCAGGAGAGAGGAGAGTCCATGAACAACAGACAAAAGTTGGATTTCCACTATCTTTCATTGAACATCAATCAGAATCTGAGTTGAGCTTCCCGACAACTCTTCATGGCCCTGGGCCACTGTGTGATTCCATCACTGGCTTGACGCAGAGTTATGCCGACAACCAAAGAAGAAAAATTACTTCCCCAAACATCTCAGAACCCAGGTGGTTTTACTGATGATCACTTTAAAACTTCCATATGGCAATCTCTACAGCATATTCCTTTCCCCAGGACATATAAACTGATAGAAAACTACAAGTTCAAATAAAGTAAATGAAACCTTCATGGCAGAACCTGACCAAAAGAAAAGTGCCACTTATCATCATAGCCATGAGAGTGCTATACCAAAATTAGTCACAAGTACTGAATGGTTTATGAAAAAAATTATTATTATTTACAGGCATACCTCAGAAATGTTGCAGGTTTGGTTCCAGACCACTGCAATACAGCAAATATTGCAATAAAGCCAGTCACATGAATTTTTTGGTTTTCTAGTGCAAGTAAAAGTTATGATTACACTATACTGCAGTCTATTAAGTGGGCAGCTGCATTATGTCTAAAAACAACAATCTACATACTTTAATTAAAAAATGCCTTACTGCTAAAAATTGCTGACCGTCATCTGAACCTTCAGTGAGTTGTAGTTTTTTGCTGGTGAGGGTCTTGCCTCGATGTTGATGGCTGCTGACTGATCAGAGTGGTGGCTGCTGAGGTTGGTGTGACTGTGACAATTTCTTAAAATAATACAACAGTGAAGTTTACTTTCACAAACAATTTCTCTGTAGCATGCAATGGTGTTTGATACAATTTTACCCACAGTAGAACTTATTTCAAAACTAGAGTCAATCCTCTCAAATCCTGCTGCTGCTTTATCAACTAAGTTTATGTAATATTCTAAATTCTTTGTTGCCATTTCAACAATCTTCACAGCATCTTCACCAGGAGTAGATTCCATTTCAAGAAGCTGTTTTCTCTGCTCATCCATAAGAAGCAACTCCTCATCGGCTCAAGTTTTAGTATGAGATTGCAGCAATTCAGTCACATCTTCAGGCTCCCTTTCTAATTCTAGTTCTCTTGCTATATCCACCCTATTTACAGTTACTTCCTCCACTGAAGTCTTGAACCCCTCAAAGTTATCCATGAGGGTTGGAATCAACTTATTCCAAACTTCTGTTAATGTTGGTATTTTGACCTCTTCCTATGAATGTTGAATGTTCTTAATAGCATCTAGAATGGTGAATCATTTCCAGAAAGTTGTCAATTGACTTTGCCCAGATCCATCATAGGAATCACTATCTACGGCAGCTATAGCTTTAGAAAATGTATTTCTTAAATAATAAGACTTGAATATCAAAATGACTCCTTGATCTTTGGGCTGCAGAACAGACGATGTGTCAGCAGGCATGAAAACAGCATTAATCTCATTGTACATCTCCATCAGAGCTCTTGGGTGACCAGGTGCATTGTCAATGAGCAGTAATGTTTTTAAAGGAATCTTTTTTTTCTGAGCCAAAAGGTCTCAACAGTGGGCTTAAAATATTCGGGAAACCATGTTGTAAAAAGATGTGGGGATTCCCTGGTGGCGCAGTGGTTGAGAGTCCCCCTGCCGATGCGGGGGACACGGGTTCGTGCCCCGGTCCGGGAAGATCCCACATGCCGCGGAGCGGCTGGGCCCGTGAGCCATGGCCTCTGAGCCTGCGCGTCCAGAGCCTGTGCTCTGCAACGGGAGAGGCCCCAACAGTGAGAGCAGTGAGAGGTCCACGTACCGCAAAAAAAAAAAAAAAAAAAGATGTGCTGCCATCCAGGTTTTGTTGTTCCATTTATAGTGCACAGGCAGAGTAGATTTAGCATAATTCTTAAGGGTCCTAGAATTTTTAGAATGGGAAATGCACGTTGGCTTCAACTTAGTCAACAGCTGGATTAGCCCCTAACAAGAAAGTCAGCCTGACCTTTGAAATTTTGAAGCCAGGAGTTGACTTGTCTCTAGCTATGAAGGCCCTAGATGGCATCTTCTTCCAATAGAAGGCTGTTTCGTCTGCACTGAAAAGCTGTTGTTTAGTGTGGCCACCTTCATTGATTATCTTAGCTAGATCTCCTGGATAACTTGCTGCAGCTTCTACATCAGCCCTTGCTGCTTTACCTTGCACTTTTATTTTATGGAGAGAACTTCTTCCTTTAAACTCATAAACCAACCTCTGTTGGTTTCAAACTTTCCTCCTGCAGCTTCCTCACTGCTCTCAGCCTTCATAGAATTAAAGAGAGTTAGGGCCTTTTTCTGGATTGAGGAATGCTGTGGCTAGTTTGATCTTCTATCCAGACCACTCAAACTTTCTCCATATGAGCAGTAAGGCTGTTTCACTTTCTGATCATTGATGTATTCACTGGAGTAGCACTTTTAATTTCCTTCAAGAACTTTTCCTTCGCATTAACAACTTGGCTAACTGTTTGGTGCAAGAGGGCTTGCTTTTGGCCTGTCTCAGCCTTCACCTTGCCTTCCTCACTAAGCTTAACCGTTTCCAGCTCCTGATTTAAAGCAAGAGACATGCAACTTTTCCTTTCACTTAGAGGCATTGTAAGGTTATTAATTGGCTTTTCCATTACTGTTGTGTCTCAGGGAATAGTGAGGCCCAAGGAGCAGGAGAGACTTGGGAGAACAGCTGGTTGGTGGAGCAGTCATAAATTTGCCATTTTATATGGGCATGGTTCACGGCCCCCCAAAACAATTACAATTGTAATGTCAAAGATCACCCATCACAGATCATCTTAACAAATATACTAATAATGAAAAAGTTTGAAATATTGTAAGAATTATCCAAATGTGACACAGAGACAAGGAGTGAGCAAATATTGTTGAAAAAATTATACCAATAGACTTGCTGGACACAGGATTGTCACAACCTTCCATTTGTAAAAAATGCAATATCTGCAAAACACAATAAAGCAAAGTGCAATAAAACAAGGTATCCCTATATTACTATTTTATTATTTATTACAATAAAAAATAATGTTTGTTCCAAACAATTGAAAAAAAGAGTTTTATATTAAGGAACACACACATATATATGTCTGTGTGTGTGTGTGTGTGTGTGTGTGTGTGTGTGTGTGTATACATATATGTGTGTGTGTGTTTATTATATATATTATATATATATTTATATATCATATTGGTCATCTTAATAAAGGGCCAATAAGCATTAATTTGTTTACTGATTATGATGGGAGTTCTAAAAAATGGGGAAAATACAATATATCAGTCAGTCAGGGTTCAAACAGGAGACAAAACCCATGTAATTATTTGACCAGGAAAAGTTTAATACAAAGAATTATTAACTATAACATGGGATTACCAACTAAGGGGTAAAGAAGTTTCCAAAGACTTTAGGAATAGCAGAGTAGGAAGCAGCCGCTAGCTCTAGGGCTGAGGAAGAAACCCAAGGAAGGAACAGACTTGGAAGACTTCCCAGAACAGAGATCCAGACCTGGTTCACAATGGTGCTACTTTGGTCCACTGGATGGTGGAGAATTTCCCCAAAGTGTGCACCTCTGCAGGGCTAGGGGAAGCAGCCCACGGTACTATGTCATGTCCTGGTAGTGAGTGTCACTGGGTGTCCCCTGGCTGCCTCCCACTAGAGAAGCAAAGACTCCATACCAGAACGAGGATAAACAGCCCCTTTCTAGTCCAGTGTCTCTCCAGCACCCTCTACTGATACATCACACCATTGTGTTGCTGACAAAGGAATGGCATTCCAGTGTCACAAGCAGGGCAATAAACGGAATAAGCTAATAACTAGCACATACAACAAAATAGAAGAAATAGAAGAAAATAAATTAAGATCACCAATAATTCCAACAACCAAAATAAATCTTCTCCTGATATTTCAATAAATATTCTCCCAAAACTTTTATTTATTTGGAAGGGGGAGTGTCATTTCATATATATATTTTACATAACTAAGATTATATAAAACATACAACTTACAAGCAAAAGCTAAGAGAATTCAAAACCACTAAACCAGCTCTACAACAAATGCTAAAGGAACTTCTCTAAGCAGGAAACACAAAAGAAGGAAAAGACTTACAATAACAAACCCAAAACAATTAAGAAAATGGTAATAGGAACATACATATTGATAACTACCTTAAATGTAAATAGGTTAAATACTCCAACCAAAAGACATAGCCTGGTTGAATGGATACAAAAAGAAGAACAGTACACATGCTGTCTACAAGAGACCCACTTCAGACCTATGGACACATATAGACTGAAAGTGAGGGGATGGAAAAAGATATTCCATGCAAATGGAAATCAAAAGAAAGTTGGAGTATCAATTCTCATATCAGATAAAATAGACTTTAAAATAAAGACTATTACAAGAGACAAAGAAGGACACTACCTAATGATCAAGGGGTCAATCCAAGAAGAAGATATAACAATTGTAAATATTTATGCACCCAACATAGGAGCACATCAATACATAAGGCAAATGCTAACAGCCATAAAAGGGGAAATCGACAGTAACACAATCATAGTAGGGGACTATAACACTCCACTTTCACCAATGGACAGATCATCCAAAATGAAAATAAATAAGCAAACACAAGCTTTAAATGATACATTAAAAAAGATGGATTTAAATTATAGTTATAGGACATTCCATCCAAAAACAGCAGATTACACATTCTTCTCAAGTGTTCATGGAACTTTCTCCAGGATAGAACATATATTGGGTCACAACTCAAGCCTTGAAATATTTAAGAAAATTGAAATTGTATCAAGTATCTTTTCTGATAACAACACTAGGAGACTAGATATCAATTACAGGAAAAAATCTGTAAAACATACAAACACATGGAGGTTAAACAATGCACTACTAAATAACAAAGAGATCACTGAAGAAATAAAAGAGGAAATCAAAAAATACCTAGAAGCAAATGACGTTGGAGACACGACGACCCAAAACCTATGGGATGCAGCAAAATTAGCTCTAAGAGGGAAGTTTATAGCAATACAATCCTACCTCAGGAAACAAGAAACATCTCAAATAAACAACTTAATCTTACATGTAAAGCAATTAGAGAAAAAAAAAAACCCAAAGTTAGCAAAAGGAAAGAAATCATAAAGATCATATCAGAAATAAATGAAAAAGAAATGAAGGAAATGATAGTAAAGATCAATAGAACTAAAAGCTCGTTCTTTGACAAGATAAACAAAATTGATAAACCATTAGCCAGACTCATCAAGAAAAAAAAGGAGAAGACTCAAATCACTAGAATTAGAAATGAAAAATGAGAAATAACTGAAACTGGAGAAATACAAAGGCTAATGAGAGATTACTACAAGCAACTATATGCCAATAAAATGGACAACCTGGAAGAAATGGACAAATTCTTAGAAAAGCACAACCTTCTGAGACTGAACCAGGAAGAAATAGAAAATATAAACAGACCAGTCGCAAGCACTGAAATTGAGACTGTGATTAAAAATCTTCCAACAAACAAGCCCAGGACCAGATGGATTCACAGGCAAATTCTACCAAACATTTAGAGAAGAGCTAACACCTATCCTTCTCAAACTCTTCCAAAATATAGCAGAAGGGGAACACTCCCAAACTCATTCTATGAGGCCACCACCACCCTGATACCAAAACCAGACAAAGATGCCACAAAAAAGAAAACTACAGGCCAACGACACTGATGAACATAGATGCAAAAATCCTTGACAAAATACTAGCAGACAGAATCCAAAAGCACATTAAAAGGATCATACACCGTGTTCAAGTGGGGTTTATCCCAGTAACATAAGGATCCTTCAATATACACAAATCAATCAATGTGACACACCATATTAACAAACTGAAGGAGAAAAACCACATGATTATCTCAATAGATGCAGAAAAAGCTTTTGATAAAATTCAACACCCATTTATGATAAAAACTCTCCAGAAAGTGGGCATAGAGGGAGCCTACCTCAACATAATAAAGGCTGTATATGACAAACCCTCAGCAAACATCACTCTCAATGGTGAAAAACTGAAACCATTTCCACGGAGATCAGGAACAAGACAAGATTGCCCACTCTCACCAGTATTATTCAGCATAGTTTTGGAAGTTTTAGCCACAGCAATCAAAGAATAAAAAGAAATAAAAGGAATCCAAATTGGAAAAGAAGTAAAACTTTCACTGTTTGCAGATGACATGAAACTATACATAGAGAATCCTAAAGATGCTACCAGAAAACCACTAGAGCAAATCAATGAATTTGGTAAAGTATCAGGATATAAAATTAATGCACAGAAATCTCTTGCATTCCTATACAGTAATGATGAAAAATCTGAAAGAGAAATTAAGGAAATACTCCCATTTACCACTGCAACAAAAAGAATAAAATACCTAGGTATACACCTACCTAAGGAGACAAATGACCTGTATGCAGAAAACTATAAGACACTGATGAAAGAAATTAAAGATGATGCAAACAGATGGAGAGATATACCATGTTCTTGGATTGGAAGAATCAACATTGTGAAAATGACTATACTTCTCAAAGCAATCTACAGATTCAATGCAATCCCTATCAAAGTACCAATGGTATTTTTCCCAGAACTAGAACAAAAAATTTCACAATTTGTATGAAAACACAAAAGACCCCAAATAACCAAAACAATCTTAAGAAAGAAAAATGGAGCAGGAGGAATCAGTCTCCCTGACTTCAGACTATACTACAAAGCTACAGCAATCAAGACAGTATGGTACTGTCACAAAAACAGAAATATAGATCAATGGAACAGGATAGAAAGCCTAGAGATAAACCCACACACATATGGTCACCTTATCTTTGATAAAGGAGGCAAGAATATATAATGGAGAAAAGACAGCTCCTTCAATAAGTGGTGCTGGGAAAACTGGACAGCTACATGTAAAAGAATGAAATTAGAATACTCCCTAACACCATACACAAAAATAAACTCAAAATGGATTAAAGACCTAAATGTAAGTCCAGGCACTATAAAACTCTTAGAGGAAAACATAGGCAGAACACTCTATGACATAAATCACAGCAATATCCTTTTTGACCCACCTCCTAGAGAAATGGAAATAAAAACAAAAATAAACAAATGGGACCTAATGAAACTTAAGAGCTTTTGCACAGCAAAGGAAACCATAAACAAGGTGAAAAGACAACCCTCAGAATGGGAGAAAGTATTTGCAAATGAAGCAACTGACAAAGGATTAAGCTCCAAAATATACAAGCAGCTCATGCAGCTCAATAACAAAAAAACAAACAACCCAATCCAGAAATGGGCAGAAGACCTAAATAGACATTTCTCCAAAGAAGATACACAGAATGCCAACAAACACATGAAAGGATGCTCAACATCACTAATCATTAGAGAAATGCAAATCAAAACTACAATGAGGTATCACCTCACACCAGTCAGAATGGCCATCATCAAAAAATCTACAAACAATAAATGCTGGAGAGGGTGTGGAGAAAAGGGAACCCTCTTGCACTGTTGGTGGGAATGTAAATTGATACAGCCACTATGAAGAACAGTGTGGAGGTTCCTTAAAAAACTAAAAATAGAACTACCATACGACCCAGCAATCCCACTGCTGGGCATATACCCGGAGAAAACCATAATTCAAAGTCATGTACCATAACGTTCACTGAAGATCTATTTACAATAGCCAGGACATGGAAGCAACCTAAGTGTCCATCGACAGATGAATGAATAAAGAAGATGTGGCACATATATACAATGGAATATTACTCAGCCATAAAAAGAAATGAAATTGAGTTATTTGTAGTGAGGTGGATGGACCTAGAGACTGTCATACAGAGTGAAGTAACTCAGAAAGAGAAAAACAATACCATATGCTAACACATATATATGGTATCTAAAAAAAGAAAAAAAATCGTTCTGAAGAACTTAGGAGCAGGACAGGAATAAAGATGCAGACATAGAGAATGGACTTGGGGATATGGCGAGAGGGAAGGGTAACCTGGGATGAAGTGAGAGAGTGGCATGGACATATATACACTACCAAATGTAAAATTGATAGCTAGTGGGAAGCAGCCACATAGCACAGGGAGATCAGCTTGGTGCTTGGTTTCCACCTAGAGGGGTGGGATAGGGAGGGTGGGAGTGAGACTCAAGAGGGAGGAGATATGGGAACATATGTATATGTATAGCTGATTCACTTTGTTATACAGCAGAAACTAACACACCGTTGTAAAGCAATTATACTCCAATAAAGATGTTTAAAGAGTAAATAAATAAATAAAAAATAAAATATACAACTTAACCGTATGGTTTTTTTTATGTAACACCATAAGTAATGTTTTATATCATTGAAAATCCCTTTTAACATCATTTTATTGGGTGCATAATATTCCACAATGGAACACTTATTTAAGCAGCCTTCTAAATCAATGAGAAAAACACAACACACTAATAATAGATATTAAAAAGGGAACAAACACAAACAAAATGACTGTTCACTAAATATGAACTACAATCATGAAACCATTAAAGATGAGGAAACGTTAAACTTCATGAATAACCAAAGAAAACTATTCCTGTGATAAAAAATACAGTAGCGCTGGGCATCCATTTGTGGTCATGATTTTCTTGCTAGCACCATCTGAGTTACTATCCAGATCAGTTTCAGACAATGACAAGTTCTTCAACTCCAAAACTGTTTTTCTTTGAGTGAAAATGGCTGTAAGTTATAATTTTTCAGATATGTGTATTTGTGTGAGTACGCCACTGCTAAATCCGAAATAGGCGCCCAGACAGATGGGAGCCATAACACGACCTTCATCTCTCCCGAGGCTGCCTCCAACAAAATGATTTGGCTTTGTTTTGAAATGTCTTCCCCAGAGAAGGAGTCCCAAAAGGAATCTTGTAGACTAAACCTTTGGCTTTTCTTGGCACAATGCCTGCAGTGGCCAGACCCTGGGAAATGTTGAGGATCCCTGCAGGGGAGAGGAGACCCCAGGAAGGGGTCCGGCTCCAGGCCCATGATTCCTAACTTGTTTCTGCTCTGGCCTCTGTGCTGACCATGACCAGTCTTGCTGCCTCTTCCGTGGACAGTGAAGGAGTTATGAGATTCACTTATAGAGGTACCACTCCCCCTTCAAAGCTCACCTACAGTTTGGAAGAGTGGAAAGAATGCTGGATTCAGAGAATACCAGCTCCTTCACTAAATTGCTATATGGTCGTGGGTAAGTTACATAAGTCCATGAGTACTGAGCTTATCACCTAGTAAGTTGGGTCAGTGCTTGCTCTGTCTATGTTCCTGGATTATTGGGAGAAATACAGGTAATTTAGAGTCAATGTGCAAGATGGTTTAGACTCTGAGACAAACCGGACATTTTGGATTCAAATCTTTTTTCCACAGCTGTGCATCCTTGAGGAAGTTTACTTAACCTCTCTGTGCTCAATTTCACCATCTGTAAAATAGAGGTTATTTCTTATAGAATTATTTTGATAATCAAATTACATAATATTTACATGCAAGCACTATAACAAGGCCTGGAACTAGTCCTGTTATAATGAGTACTCCCCGTTTAAAAAGTCCTACTATTCAAGCATTCTTTCCTATACTCTCTTCTTCATCCAATCATGCTCTTCCATGCTCTATTTCCAGCTTTACCAAGCAGCATTTTGTATTTTATATTTTTAATATGTTTGATACCATCTGCCACAATAAATGACATTTTCCCAGCAGAACCCTCATCTGCCTAAGGTCCGGGACTACATTCCTATCCCTCTCACTCATTCAATAGGTATTTATTGAGCATCTATTAGATCCCAGGTCTTATGCTAGGCCCCTTAAGATATAATTATGACTTACGCACAATCCTGGTCACTTAAATCCTAGTGCTCAAGTTCTAACTTAGAAGACAGGCAAGTAAACAAATGATTTCAGGTAATAGAGTCGAGAACGAGGTTCTGTGAGAAATAAAGTGAGATGGGATTAGCTCTTCCTACCAGGATTAAGAAGGCTGTACCAGGTCATCTGAGCAGGGCTCTGAATGTACTTGGCAGGCAAAGGAGAAAGGACACCCTAGAACAAGAGGACAGAGTGTTCAAGGGCAGGGAGGTGTGAGCACACATGACCTACTCAGGAGATGCTTCAGAGCTGACTCTTGCAAAAGTAAAAGGTACATATGGAAGAATGGCTGCAACAAGTCAAATGGGAAAACAAACAAACAAACAAACAAAAAACCACAGGGATCAGAAGAGACTTTGAAATCTGGGTGAAAGAGTTTGGACATTTTCTTAGGAATTAGGAGCTTTAAACGCATGACCACCAGGCAGGCCTGATCATTAGAAATCAATGTCTTTAGAGTTTGCATTGAATATGGCACACACACTACCTATTTAGCCACAGACCCCACCATGCCATATTGCCTATGCTGGTCCCCTTCCCACATATCCCAGATAGATTTGAGTTTGCAACCCTGCTTAGTCTTAGTAAGTTGCTGAAGCATCTATTCCAGGTATTGACTTCATCAAATCCCTCCAGAGACCAGGAGGAGAAGGTATTGTACATAACAGGGCAAGAGACTGTATATGGACAGAGCTGCTAAAGAGCTACTGCGATAAAATGAAAAAGACAAGAAATAAGTGCTTGTAAGGCTGTAGAGTAACCCAAACTCTCATATACTACGATTACTGGAAGTATTGATTAGTACAACCATTTTGCAAAACTTTTTGGCAGTGTCCATTAAACTGAGCATCCGCAGGCCCTATAACCCAGCAATTCCTTTCCCAGATATATACCCAACATCTACATGTACATGCATGTACCCAAAGTCATGTACAAGACCGTACAGCAGCAACATTCATCATAGCCCAAACTGGAAGCTACTTAAATGGGTAGTACATTGTGGATAAATTACCAAACGTTCACACAATAGATTACTATACAACTAAATGCTCTATGCCTGTGCTCAACAATATAGATAAATCTTATAATACTGAATGAGAGACAAACTCAAAAGGGTACATATTAAATGAGCCTATGTATAAACAGGCAAAACTAAAATTTACTATTAGATACAATGATTACCCTTGGTTGGGGGCAGTGTAGATTTGGAGGAAGGCAACAAGAGGGCTTATGGGATGCTAGTGAATTTCTTTTTCTGGATCTGGGAACTGGTTTCATAGATTTGTTCAGTTTGTAAAAAAACATTGCACTGGAAAAAGTACACTTATGTACACTTTTTTTGAATATATTTCAATTAAAAAGTTTTCACAAGTGTAAAAGATAAGTTAGAGGTCACTACAAATAATATTATTGTAGTAGACCAACTAAAAGTTAATAAGCTCTTAGGCAGGGGAAAAAACTGTGACAATGACCCATTATTCATACACTCATTCAATTTTTGTTGAGGATCTACTATGCGTCCAACACTCTATTAAGTGTCAAGGACACCTAAAGCTACAGTCTGTGGAGGAGAAGGATACTAAACCATCAGCCCCCCAAAACTAAACACTTTCAGTGAGGAAAAAACAATTGATATACAAAACAAGGTGGTGAGGTACAGCATAAGTGGGCAGCAGTGAAGGATTTTTTAGGGGGCTACTTTAGACAGTGTAATTACTGTGTTTCCTCTGTCTCAGGCTGTTAGGATTAAGTTCTTCTGCACAATTGGTGGTGTTAAAACTCATAGGATGCTATTGTATCCCAAACCAGCAGAGTTTGCTTTTTACTGACAGTAAGATAGGATCCCCTTAAAGAAGGTATCAAGTGTAACAGTGGGGCGTGATCATTACATCATAACCCACAGTGCCCTGCTAGCACAGAACTCTGATGATCCAGGGTTCATGGTGTAGCACTGGGCACTGGGAAATGTATTTTACACAATTCTCAGTGGACATTCTCAACCACTGCTTGGCCTGTTTTACAGGAGCCTCAGCTGTTTGCCTCCAAAGTGGACGATGGTCCAAAGATTCCCTGACGGTGTATTTAATATACCCTTCCTCTCAACATTTTTTCCTGAAATGTTTTTCCCTCCAACTCCCTGGCAATTCTGAGCATAATTAGTATTGCTTTATTACCAGGGCTTTTTCAATGCACTTCACTTTTGAAAGATTTCTTAAAACTTATATTTATTTTTAATATCTGAATAATTTTAGATTTCACAGTTAGTCCAAACATCCCACTAACTCTCATACGAGTTAGAGAGCTCATTGGGAGAAAAGGTGCACATATTTTGCAAGACAGACCAACATTAAAACTGAAGGTTTTAGTTTTTAATAATATCCCTGGAGCCTCTAAAAATAAATGTGCTATATAAATGTAAAATTCTAATCACAATTTTTCATGGCAGGACATGCAGCAAAGACAACGTGAAAATATCTCAGCTTTTCAGGAGTTATTGCCAGGTTCGATTTGGTTTCAACAACATTGGTCCTATCAGTCTGTCCCCACACCCCCAAAGCTTTATATATTTCAAGGGCCCAGCTTAGATAGTAGCGCTTCTATGAAGAACCTTGGGCAGGAATGCTTTCTGCCAGCCAAACTGTTGTACCTCTTATTTATACCTTTCTCACCCATGACTCTACGAGGGCATGTCTATAGCTCCAACCGGCTTGTGAATGTCTCGAAAAAAGGGACCACATCTGAGTTAGCTTTGTATCGATATCTTCCACGACACAGCGTCCTCACCGCCACCATCAACATCATCATCAGGATCATCGTTATCACCGTTGTCACCATCATCATCCCAGGTAATACCTAATGAGCACAAAGCTTCTGCCAAGCAGGAGGTTCACTGCTTTAAAAGCCGTGTCTCATTTAATTCTCGCAAAAGCCCCATGGTAAAGGGATCATTACTCCTCATTCTTTACAGATGAGGATATGGGACCATGGAGGACTAAGTAATTTCTTCTAGTTCCTCAGTGCTAGAACTAAAACTCCAGGAGGTCTGGCTCTACACAGGGTCATATCTTCAATGCCCCTTTGCCTCTCACCTAGCATGGTAGAAGTTCAGAAACAAGTGTTAAGTAAGGTGGTTCCAGAGCATGGTAGTGGCTGTGAATTGGTTCAGACAGAAAAAAATAGAAAGTGAATTCCAGCTTCACAAGTGTTGGGGTGAGTTTAAGAAGAAGGCTGAGGGTCTACATCCCAAGACTACCAGTGACCCCTTTGCAGTGATGTATCCCAGGGGGTCTGTGATGTATACTGGAAGCACCCCAGTTTTCCCAGGATCATGACACCCTCCGACCAAATGGTCACATAACCACTGTCTCCTATAATGTCTATCCAGCTGCTCCTAGGATTCCCCAAGAGGCACATGGTGAGGACAGGTGGGGCTCTCGGGATGGAATGGATACATAGTTCAGCAGTTGGCAGCGGTGTGTTTTTTCCATTCCCTTTATTAACTCCCATTGACTTCCATTATAAAAATGAAAATGCATTCCCACAGGATAAAACACTTGGCCTCGCCACTAGACAAAAATGACCTGTACGAAGCAAACAAATCGTTTCCAATCAGCTGTTTAAAGGAAAAATGATAATGGATACCAAGGCCTGAAGGAATAAGGAGGGTCATCTTTGGAAAGGGATGCTGAACTCCATAAAACATGAAGTAGGAGAAAGAATTCCTTTTAGAAAAAATAAAATGGAGAAAGTAGTCCCACTGAAGAAGTTGAAGCAAATGTGAACTTTTACCTCTTTATTTACTTTTTTTCTTACCCATTTATTTTCTTATTCAACATACCCCACTGATTTGTGTTGTATGCACCGTGCTTGATACAGGAGAGAAAAAGACAAACTGGAAGTTACTTAAGAAGTAATATGCAGGGGACTTGGGCTCAGGGGGATGTAGAGGTGTTGGAACAGAGTAGTTATGATATGGATTTCAACTTTTTTTAATTTAATTTTTATTTTATATTGGAGGATAGTTGATCTACACTGTTGTGTTAGTTTCAGGTGTACAGCAAAGTGATTCAGTTATACATATACATATATCTATTCTTTTTCAGGTTCTTATCCCATATAGGTTATTACAGAATACTGAGTAATGTAGAGTTCCCTGTGCTATACAGTAGGTCCTTGTTGATTATCTATTTTATATATAGTAGTGTATATATGTTAATCCCAAACTCCTAATTTATCCCTCCCCCTAACCTTTCCCCTTTGGTAACCGTAAATTTGTTTTTGTATCGTATGATATCATTTATATGTGGAATCTAAAAAGATGATACAAATGAACTTATTTACAAAACAGAAACAGACTTACAGACTTCAAGAACTTCAGCATTTGAAAGGCAGCATAGCACCGACTCTGGACCTGGGCTGTGTGGGCAAAAATCCTGCACTACGCTTTACCCTGAGCCAGCCTTTAACCTCGCTCTACCTCAGTTTCCCCAACTATAAAGTGGGGAAGAAGTAGCCCCTGACTCCTAACAACAAAGGGTTGTTATAAGTGTTAAATGAACTAGTATTTGTAAATCTTAGAAATGGAGTACAAATTACATTCCAACAAAAAAAAAAAGAGAAATGGAGTACAAACGCAGTTCCACCATCTGTTATCTGTAACAACAGATAAAATCAGTTTACTCACCTGTACAATGGGTAAATAACATATCTAAAGAATGTATATATATATATATAAATCATACACATATTCAGATATATGCATCTATATCACATATATACACCACATATGTATACACATAGACATATCTAGATATATACGTGTGTATATGTGTTTGCATATGCACATCTAAATATGTATGCATATATTTATATTTTATATATATATGTATAACATAAATATATGAAGTGCTCAACAGGTCCAGCATCCATGAGAGCACTCAAGTAGTGTTACACACTATGCCAACTTCTATCTGCCTAATTTATATAATTTTGTTATTTGATTATTATTTAACAAAGAATGAGGCAGAGGGAGATCATTCTTTATATATTAAAAGAAAAAAAAAAAAGATTTGCTGAACCCCTCTCAAGGGCCAGACACTGAGATTCCACAGTGAAAAAGAGACAGATGTGGTTGCTGTCCTTGAGGACACTTATTTTTCAGCCAGTCGGGCTGGCGTGGACGTCTACTCAGATACAGAAGCTTAGCGGGAAGAAGAGTTTGGAGGGGAAAGTTCACGAGGTCAGTCAGGGGCACTCCAGGGTAACAGAAGAGGTTCTTTGACAGGAAGACACCTGGGTTTGGAATTGAGGGAGAGAATGGGGTGTGTTATGGATCTGGGGGTTCTCAGGATTGGATCGGGGGAGTGAGATCACCCAGACTGAGCAAAAGGAGGGAGAAACAATGGAAGGTTAAGAATGGAATTCTTGATCACTCTAAATTTTTTTCAAATGCAATGAGAGGAAAAACAACTTAAACGATGGAGACAGAGAAAAATGTCAGAAAAGTAAGAGGTCCAGGATTCTGAAAGAAATATAGAGAAATTAGAGAAGGATGGAAGAAACAGGATCAGGCCCTCACAGTGAAAAGCAAAGACATCTACCAGCAGCTGAGACATTACACAGGTTTGGTTACATGCCTGTTGTGAGAGCAATTTTAAAAGCTAGGCTTGGAGACACTTCCTCGGAGCCTTTCACGACGCTCTTGCAATCCAGCAGCATCTCATTTCCTGAAAGTTGTTTCCATTCTGCTCAGAACAAGTCTTTATAGTTTACTAAGGGCTCTCTCCCATCTTGCCTGGGCCTCACCACTGAGAATCAGGCAGGGCCGTGATCATTATCACCATTTACAGATGAAGAGGAAATGGGTTCAGAGAGGCTAAATCATGTTAGAGGTCACGCAGATCTATTGACATCCTGCAACATACTTGTCGTTCTCTACCTGACCTTAGCCTTGGAGAGTTGTGTCTTCTGAGACATATTTGTAGAAATTATGCTCTGCAGGGTCTTTGGGGGGCATTTTTGAGCCACATGATCCATGACATATGGAGAGTTGACATCCTTAAATCCTTTGGGAAGCGAATAGAGAAAGAAACACATAGGGGACTAAACCGGCGGCGGGGGGGGGGTGGGTGGGTGGGTGGTGTTCACAGTGATAGAGAGTGAAAGGCAGAGACACCCATCACTGTGTGTCATTATGTCTCACTCTCCCCTCCCCCCCTCCCCCAACAGACAAAGCAACCAGGCTGAGTCTCTGGGGATAGCCTGGGCAGCCCCCTGCCTATGCTCCCTTCCCTGGGGGTTGCATTTCCTCTGTCCAGTGGTGCAAGTCTCCTGCCTTCTCTCCTATGTTCACATATTGCTGCTACTGCTGCTGACTTAGGACCTCAGCTCTGACTCGGGTTCTCTTCCTCCTGGAGTTCAGTCAGACCTTCTTATTTCAGGAATCAGCAGCTTCCCTAAAGCATAGAGACACAGGATGTCGTAACTCAGGTGCCAAACAGCCGGAGCTGCCAGGAAGGGGAGGAAGGAATGAAATGATGCTGGTGGCTGAGCCAAACAAGGTATGCATGTGAGTTGGAGCCTTGGTGAGGGTGAAACTGAGGTGTCAGGCACAAAAGTCGCTGCGTTAAGTGTCCAACTGACACCTCATGTTCAAAGTCCAGCTCGTATGCCAAGGAAGTGAAATTTGGAGCAATCAGACCAGGGAGGTAGAAGGAGCTGGGTGCAGCCCCTTTACTAGACATAGAAGGTCAAGAGGTGGGCGGGGCAGTTTCTAACAGGACATTGAAGCACCTGTGAATGAATGGAGCCTATCAGAAAGCCCGGCAATGGCAGGACTGGCACGCTGCTCACCAACACGCCAGTGCAGATGTTGCCAAGAAGCTGGCAGCAGACTCCTTCCACATTTCACAAGCCGGTGGGCCTGCAAGACCGCGCAGGTCAGGGTGAATGAATCTGACCTCGTGGCTCATAGCAGCCAGGACTCAGCAGGGCAAAGTCAGGAGCGAGGAGGCAGGGCCCCAGAGAGGGGCAGGGGCTGCAGTCACTCCAGGTCCCAGAGAGAGGCCAGCATCCTGCTGTCGGATGCACTGTAAGGGAATCACTGTATCCCGCTGCATCTCCCAGTTCAGGGTGTTCACATGTATCATGCTGTCTTGGTCCTTGTTCACAGAATCTTTTAATTAATATGGCAGACATTTGACTGACATGACTTTAAGCATTTAAATTACATTAGATAATTATATTATTTCCCCCATAAAAGGTCAAGTTTTAGATCGCTTGCTTCATTCTTTTTAAAAACATTTTAATATACATATAGAAATATATACACATACAGTATATACCTATATAGATGTATAATAAATGCATAGAAAAGTATAATATACATACTTAAGTGTATATAACTCGCTGAGTTTTCCCAAACTGAACACATTCATGTAACCAGCACACAGATCTAAAAATAGAACATACCAACACCCTGAAAATCCCTATAACACTTAACTCTAAATATATACACATACACATATATACATAATCCACTCTGCCAGCTCCAAGAAATACCTTCCTAATTTAAACTGAAAACAAATAAGGAAATACTCTGCACGATGTGGGATTTCACTCTCCCCCCGGCTTCCCCAGCAGATGTATTCTACACAGGGAATCGCACCCCGTCTCCAGCTTGACCAGCAAAGCTCCTGGAGGTCTGCTCTGACTACACAAAACGGACCCGTAGCCCTTCATGGTGGCTGTTCTGCTGTGTGGTCACTGGGAAGCTGGCCCTGAACCCGGCTGAATGGCTCGAGTCCTTTCAATGAATCGTCCTGCACAGCGTCCTTATAAGCGTTGAGGCAGCAGCCAGCACTGAACGGGTGGGTTTTCCAACTGACACGTATTTCTTCTCATGAGGGTTCCAATAGAGTACTGGGCACCCTTTTCTTTACCAGGACGTGGGCACCTTGGAATTACTGCTTTTAAGGTATTTTGAAGCCCAGAGCCTCTGCTGAGGATAGGGAATGGGGGGAGGGGTACAAGTATTCTTCTGAAACTGTACGCAAGATTTCCAGTATTTTTCTGGGGAGATTCTCAGAGTTACATAATTATTTCCACACCAGGCCCTTCTCCCTAAAAGGTTAAGAACCTCTTTATTTGACTGTGAGTTATGTGTGGGCAGGGACATTGATCTTCAACTTGCAGCCACACTGAGATGTTTTTCCTACCTTCCCACCCTGTGTAATGGAAAAAACTGGGAATTCGGAGTTAAACCCACCGCCCTCCCCCTATGTGACTCTGAGTACATTTTTCAAACTCTCTGAGCCTTAGTTTTATCAGCAGTAAAGTGGATATAATAATGCTCACTGCAAAAAATATATATATATATACACATACATATGTATACATGCGTATGTATACATATAAACATATACATATGTATGTATTCTATGTCTGCCAGGGTGCTTGGCCCTTTGAAGGATTTCTGCAAAATCCAGCCACCTCTGCCTCTCTCCACTGCATCCAAGGCCAGCTGAGGTGAGGAGGTAGGTTGGGCTCAGGGTGATACGGATATTTTAGACTCACAGAAAGTGTAACGTTGAGGCTTTGCCCCAAGATGGTAAGTTCACCCAGAGCAGCCTCAGAACTGGGTGTCTTTGCAGGTCTCAGGTGATTAATAAATCTCACCACCTCCAGGCAGGAACATTTTCTCCCACTATGGATGGTCCACAGCCCTTTAATTAAAGGGCCCCTTGTATGTGGCCCTGATCAGTTTGCCCTGTGGTCTGCGGTCTGTCCAGTTCATGACTTCCTGCCTTAAAACAGTGCAAGCGCTTTAGAGCAAGAGCTGTATCTGCATCCACCACTGAACTAGCACAATGCTAGGCACCCAGCCGGTATCACCAAACGTCAGCTGAATCTAAAGTTCTTAATGATGAAGTTTGTGGCTGAGTTTAGCCTGAAATTACAAGTAAAATGGTATATGTAAAAACCTCTATACACGTCTGGTCCCCAGAACAGAGGATGAACAGATAGCGTTCATCAGATTATCAAATGGTGGGAATGATAATGCTGATCTTTGAAGGAGATCACCCCACAGTCATCTCTAGATGCTCTTACAGACACCGAATACATCATGGATGTGAGCGTTCAAGGGAGTCATCAGACTCGCCTGATCACTGTCGTGGCCTAAGTGGACAGGGTGCCCCAAACTGGCTTCCTGTCCCACTTAACAACGACTAACTTATCCACAGGCCCAACTTCAGAGAGAAGTGATTCTTGTCCCACAGCTCTCTCCTACAGAAGGGAAAAAAAGTGTATCCGTTAATAACTCCTTGATTCAGATTTTCAAGTATGTAACCATCCGGATGGCAGAGAAGGTAGAAAATAATAACCCACTATGAACGTGATAATAACAGCAATAATTATAATACCTACCATTTATGTATACATTCAAAGAACCAAGTATTAGACAGATTGCTAATTGTGAATAATCTCGCAATATTTTCTCAAGAAGGCAGTAAAATAAACATTAGTTTTATCTCCACTTGTCAAGTGGGGAGACTTGGTTGAAAGAGGTCAGGGCCTCGGCCAAGAACACAACCACAGAGCCCAAACCAAGCCAGGATCTGCCTGATTCCAGAGCCTCTGCTGGGAACTGAAAAGTAAATGCCCCACAGTCAGTGTCTCGCTCAAAACTCAGCGTCGATGATGGGGCCCGGAGTCGACTCCATTATTCTCCATTCCTAAATTCTGCTTCTGCACTTTGAGATGCTCTCTGGATTTCCTTCCAGAGCCTTGTAGGTTATCCAATTCCGATTTTAAGTCAGATCACACAATGGCCGGGCCGACTTCCCCAAACCCTGGCAAAATTTCCTTTGCCCACAAGATGGCGTTGAGGGGTGAAGCAAACACCCCTAGGTCTGAATGGCCTACGTGCACAGTTCTATCGCCTAAATGTCTTGTCATTCACTAGCAGGATCTGCTTCCAGTTTTGGACCAAGGAAGGAAAAGGGACTTAGTTATACATATCAATTACCTGTCATGTGCCATGTTCTACAGTAAGTGCTAGCATCAGAGCAAAGTCTCAGAAACTCCCTAGGAGTTCCCCAGCAGGTGCTACAGGTACTTGGTAATCATGTGCTAAACTAAACTGGATTGGTTTACCCCGAACCCCCCTTAGAAACCTTCCTTACTTGAGTTTCCATTCTAAACAGACAAGTAGGTGGGTGCTCAGACTGCTGAAGAATTGGTACATGATGTTCCCTACGATCCCTTCAATTTCAGCCTTCTCTGGATACATTGGGACAAATTTCACATCCAGAAAATAGTGAGGTTGCCACTGAGAGTTGAGATTCTGAAGAGAAAAGAACAGGGTCTTCTGGAAAGACATCTGGACCACAAGGGCCCCGATTTACAGCTCTATGTCTGCTCCCCAGAACCCTGAACAAATCACAGTAAGTATCAATGTCCTGTCTCGACAATAATTGTGTTTGCCCTGAATAGTTTACATTATTGAAATAATCAAATATGCTAAGGATTGCGAATCACTATGCAGAAAAAAAAAGTCACTATGCAGACTACACATGAAGAGGGCATTTATTACCTTTTAGTAGGTGACACCAACTATAGTCATACATTAAAATTCTGGAGTCAGGTCTGGGTCTGAATCTCAGCTGTAGCATTTATTAACAGTGCGACCTTAGATGAATCACGTAGTTCTATGAGCCACAGTCTCTACCTCTGTAAAATGGGGATAATAGTAAAACTCCCTGGAGGTGTTGTGCAGACTGAGATAAATGTAAAGTATTCATCATGATGCCTGGCACATAGCTGACACTCCAAATTGTGCTACTAATAATATCGGTATTGTGTACAACTTTTCTTTCATGTATGTTGTGAGCTACGGTATGCCGTACATGGCTTGTGCTGACCATAAGCCAGTTGCGTGCATCTCTTTCTAATTTTGTGTTCCATGACATCACATTGGTAACTTGAAATCGGCCATCGTGGGAGTTATTTACACCATGGAAGTTGGCAGAAGCCACAGATCAGAGTTGTTGTCGTTTGTTTTTATGTCCAGAAAGTCAGTTCACCATCATCCCACTGGTTCTGAATTTTGAACGTGTTTTAGTTTAGGTCCACTAGAAACAGTTCCTGAGATGGAGATTCATATGCAAAGAAGTTCTTAAGGGAGGGCTCTCAAGTAAACTCTGTAAGGGAGAGAGGAGCTGCATAGGGTAGGCGAAGAAACCAGACTAAGATGTGGTTTCAGCTGATGGCTTGTCTCAGCCTGATCTCACAGACAGCTCCGCGAGCCTGAACGTCATCACAGAGTTCCCACCGCAAGACGAGGGAACCAGGCTTTTCTACCTCCTTATTAATTAGCCATTGGCTACTGGGCTCCTTCTGGGGGAAATGTAGCTTTCCAGACCTTTCTGGGTGAGACTTCTCCTGATCTTAGAGTACTTCTCTGGAGAAGTGTCCAGGTAGGAGTCACTGACATCCCGTACTGCTGACAGATAGATGCCCCAGCTCAGTAAAAAGGACCTGAGCATGACACCAACAGTATCTATCACAATATCAAAACAGTTCATTGTCCTAGACATTCGACTAAGATAGGCTTGGGAAACCTCTCCTACATGTGTAATGCAATACAGAAGGGTTGTTTATTCAATCATAAATATTTACTTATTATGAACTACATTCCTGGTAATGGGATAGATGCTGGGGATGTAAGGATGATACACTCACAAGTGGGATCTCTGCACTGAAGGAGTTTACATTCCAGCTCTGGAGACAGATACTAACCAAATGCTGGACATAAATAAACATACATTTACAACTGTAATGGTTGCCGTGAAAAGGAAAAAGAACGTAGTACAGTCTGCCCTCTGAATCTGTGGGCTCCACATCCGCAGATTGAGCTAACTGGGGATCCAAACATTTTTGAAAAAAAAATTCCAGAAATTTCCAAACAGCAAAACTTGGATTTGCCCTGTGCCAGCAACTTTTTACATAGAATTTCAATTGTATAAGGTATTATTAGTAATCTAGAGATGATTTAAAGTTTACAGGAGGATGTGTGTGGGTTATATGCAAATACTACTCCATTTTATATAAGGGACTTGAGCACCCATGGATTTTTAGGTATCCCCACCAAGTCCTGGAAACAATCCCTTGTGGATACCTAGGGATGACTGTACTCTTGGATATAGAGAGAGGGCTTTGATAGATAGGGAGGCCCCAGACAACTTCACTAAAAAAGGGACAGCTGAGATCTGAAGCAGGACTTGGAGCTCTCTAGGTGTGGGAGTGCGGTGGCTCTAGAAGGAGGAGGCGCTGACATCAGGCAGGGAAGGGAATCTTCCCGAGGGTCCGGCTCCAGGTCAAGTTTGTGTATGGAGATTAGTCCCTGAGGCCCAAGGAGTGGGATGGCTCCCTGACGCCAGGGGAAGAGGGAAATGAGGAAGTGAGGGGAGTTCTCTTTGCTCTGAGAACAGTACTGAGAAGGCAGGCCAGCTCTTCTCTATTTCCACTGAGATTCTAGCAATCTCTATTTTGAAAACAAGACTATTTTTATGCTCTTGATATTTTCTAAGATTGGTTACTTTCCGTTTTTCTTTGATGTTTAGAAAATTGCCTTTTGAGAATCTCTGCCTGATTTAGCTGTGCCAAGGAAGGGGGGATGGTATCCTTACTAAAACCGGAAGCTGATAAAAAAGGGGGGAGTGATAGGTTTCTGTATATGTTCATGGATGTGTATGATGTCTATAAATGTGTGTGATCCTGTGAGCACATAGGCATGTGTGTGTGTGTGTGTCTGCTTTGGTGACCGGGGCTGGGAGGTGGGGAGGAGAGTGGACAACAAGGCAAGTCGTGGAGGGAGGAGGGGAAGTGTTCATTGCTGCTGCTCAGCCTGTTATTAAAGAGAAACAACGTTCCCAGCAGGAGGCAGAAGGGCAATAAAACCAGTGGCTCCACAATTTATGACGCTAACTGAGATTCCATAGTATGAAGCTAGGCTATCCCCCGAGCATCAGGGTCAACAAGCCTGCGGTGCCCAGGCTCCCAGAGAGCTCCCCAGTGCCCCCTTATTAATCAACCCATTGCTGAACATGCACCAATGAGCTCTGCTCTGGAAACATCATTAATAAGCAGGGACAGGCCAAATGGCTAAGAACTGCAGGATAAGGGCAGGAAGGCTAGGGAAAAAAAATATTTATATACACATATGTGTGTGTTTGCATATGGGGTGTAGCCTATTATGTATACTAGGTCATCTGTTACCAAGGTCATATATAAGTGTGTCTTTTCATTTTCCATATATTTCATATTCTAGGAGAAATTTTCAAGCTTTAGAACTTTGCCAGATGGAATTAGAGCAATTGTTCTTCTGCCGAGACTTTGCGAAATTAATGAGGTCCTCACGCAAAGCCATGAGAAAATAGAAAATTCTTTTCTTAAGTGCCCGGTTTCCAAAAATACAGCAGCCACAATCCCGGAGAGAGCGATCAGTTCAGTGGCTAATCTTGAGTCCCATCAATGGCCCCGGCATATCTTCCGGGTTTATTGCAATTCTGAATGGAGCTTTAATCAGCTTAGCCCAGCCTGGCTGCCTGGGGCCTTCCGGCAAAGGGCATTTTCCTATGAATCCTCTAGACACCATCTCCTCCGCTCTAAAGAAATGGATCATTCTTTCTCCAGCTCCATCCTGGAGCGCAGAGCTTAACTTTCTTTTGTGTTTAGGGAAGAAAGCAGGGAGGAAACCTTTGCAATCTGAATCCCAAAGAGCATTCTCTCTGTATTAAGGCTTCCATACTGGATGGGAGTTTGGACCCCAAATTGGAAATAGCCCCAAAACTGTGTTTCTGTTTTAATCTTCTAGTGTCAAAACTTTCCCTGGATGCACTGTTCCCAACAGAGACCACACTGAAAAAAGAACTGTGTGCCACTTTTGTCACTCTCCAAGCCCCACGCACAGGACAAGTCTTTGGCCAATAGGTTGACCTCCCATTCTGATGGCTCCCTCACAGAATGCAAGCGGTGAGGAAAGGAGAGCCAGCACTAGATCCCCGCCTCCGACAGATGAGCCAGCTGGGCCCAAACTAAGCCAAAAAGCTGGCTTGCTTCCTTCCTCTGCTCCAGTCTGCCTCCAGTTTGGAACAGGAGGGGATTTTTGTCAGCAAGCAACCCCAAAGGGTATTTTCCTATTGCCTAACAGACCTCAGGATCAGAAACGCTATCCGTTTGCCCAGTTCCTCGGTCCCGCAGCTCTGTCTTCTGTTTGGGGCTCTCTCAGAGGGAATCCAGGGAATTTATAATATGTCATGTTTGGTCTAAACAACAGAAAATGACCCAGGGTAGATTTTAAGGGGCTCTTCTTGTTAGCAATGTAGGGCGGGGCATATATATATATATATATATATATATATATATATATATATATATATTTATTTATTTTTATTTATTTATTTATTTTACATCTAAGTGTATTGATATGATTTATAGGGGATTTTTTAAACTGCCATTTATTGAGTATATACTATATATGAGCACTATATGTTAAGTATTTATATCCATCATACAATATCCTTTGATGAAATGAAAACTCAAAGGGTAATTTTGAGAATTGGAGAGTATAGGAGTTAGGGTTTTAACCCAAGTCTGTCTGATCCAGAGCAGGTTCTGTGTCTCCATGAGTCCTAGTCTACAGTCATCAAGTATCAGAAATTCCAATAAACAGAGCTCAGCTCACTAAACTTTGGCATTTTTGCAGGTGGACCATTGAACTTGTCAGTTGGTAAGCAGCAGAAAAGAGACAAGAGCTCAAGTAAGTCAGGGCTCTTTGTTCTGCATCTCTGCGTGATGAACAAGATGGGAGAGGAGAGCCTTTCTCCTTCCACTCCAGTCTTGGCAGAAGGTCCTTACCTTCCCCATTGGGCAAACACAAAAGGCACTTCCTGAACCACCAGGAATGGAATTCAGGCATCTCATTACCTCAAATGTGTCCTGGGCAGGAGTGACCACCTGAGCTAGGAGGATGACATTTGGAGGACCAAAGGCAGCCTGTAACCAAGAACCAAGGTTACATTGCAAGGTCAAGTGCCGCACTCGTTGTGGGAGTCCAAGAGGTCCGGGTTCTCTGTACGCACAGACAAGCTGAGTGCAGCTTCCTGGGCTGCCATCGCTAGGAATGGATCCTAATTCACAGACTTCCCACAGAGAAAGCGATACAGGCTGTGGAGCCAAGGGGGATGGGGTGGACATCGGGTGCTGTGGATGTTTCTTTCTTAATCTTATTAAGGCTAGGGAAAGACCCATTGTGCTCCTAATGGCTGCTGAGATAGGAGGTCTGTCTGCTGATTGGAAGCATTTTGCTTTTAATTAAAAACACAGAGTCTCTGACCTTCACAAGGTGAGCTAGAAAATGAAGACCCCACAGCCAGCCTTCAGGGAAGCTTTAGGAAAACTGACTCTGAGTCCTACCTTACAGTTTCATGACCTTGAACAAGCTCTGTTATCATGCCGTGCTTTGGTTTCACCATTCATGTGGCTGGCACTTAATAATTCTTGTTGATCTAAATTGTTACAAATATGTGCTTTTCCAACCCAGCTCTGAGTATAGACTTTGGCTACCATGGGATCGTCATTATTCATATTGCACCTCATGGGAACGAAAACTAATCCTCGCTGAGAATTTACTCTGTACCAGGTACCATATCAGACACTTTGCAGGCATTAATCCAGTTTCATCCTCATCCTACAAATCTTCAGCCCCATATATAAATAAGTTTCAGAGAGGTTTTGAATGTTATCTGATCTCAGACAGCTCTGAAGTGAAGAGCTAGAGTTCAGAACCAAGTCTGTCTGATGCTATGCTCAAGCTCTCTCCGACCCTTGGCATCATACTTAGACATTTTTACACTCACATCAAAAATAAGGGATGATTCCTTTTGTGCCCCATGGTACTCTATATTTTTCCCTCTACATTACTTTCATTTGCAAATGGACCCTGCTCACTCAACTGGTCCAGTTATTTTCAAATTAATGTCTTCATGACCAATTGTTCACCCATCCCCACTCATCCAAGTTTAAAGGACTGCAGAGGACACTTCTGCAATCTCCTTTCACTTGAAGCTAAATGCCCCAAATCCAACTTGTCCTTGGGCCTCTAGCTCAGTCCTGGAGCAGAGTGGGTATGAGTGATGTTGGCTGAGAGCAAAGAATGAGCAGGCCTTACCTCATGCTCCCAATCCACTCCCTGGCCCGCCACCGTCGACTTCCAATTTTTTGGTCGATAGGATGATTTTCCATCACCAGCGCCATGTAACTCCTCCCTTGGCCAGGGCCTGGGGCTCAGGCTCTGCCCAGATGATCCCAGGGTCATCAATGGGGATAGCTTAGCAGGTTTGACAATTCAGAGGTGTAGCAATTGCAGGAAGGGAATATTAACTCAGTGCTTGTATATCGAAAGTCAAGTGAGTCAAGCGGTCATTGATCAATAAAAAAATGAATTACTTAGACTCTGAAGATAAAACAAGCCACTACAGGAGAGAAGGCTAATAAAAAATAACCTCTAAGGACAAATGGAGCCCTTCATCCTTCAGCATCACACTTCCACCTATATAGTTTTTTCACTACTTTTACTGTCTCCACTCGAATCTACTTCCATGTGATGGAGCATCAGGGTGTCAGGGTTTCAGGCCCTGTGTCTATTATGTTACTGTTTACTGAGAGACCACATCTAGCTCAAGAAACATTTGAGTTTTAGAATTTGATTTCTTTCTTCTTGCAGAACCAAAGGCTCCTGCTCTGCTTGGCTCTATCCGGTTCTGTCTGGCCGTGCTTTGTCCTCTGAAATAACTTCCCTGCTTCAGTTTTCCTTCTCCTTTCGGAAGCCAGTCCCTTCCTGCTTCTCCTCTGGTTTTTCTAGTGGAGCCCGTGACGCTGGTTCCAGCTGTTTATAATCACCTCCTTCAGGCTTCTTGGGGTGAATGACTCAGCACTCTGCCTTGTCTTCTGGTTTTTGTTTTTTGGTGTTTTTTTTTTTTAAAGAAACCAGATATTTGTTTAACATAGTTAGTCCCTGCAATGTCATGGCCACTAGATGTTCATTCACATTTCCCTTAAGTAAGCAGCTCCTACAGTTCTCAAGTCACTGAGTAAAGAAGGTAGATTTTGGAATTAGAAGTAACTGGACTTGAATCCCACCTCTAACTGAATGTGCTGGTTATTTAGCCTCTCTGAGCCTCAGTTTTTTCATCGGTAAATAGGGCTCGTGGCATATATTTCACAGGTTATTATGAATGAATGAAACTGAATTCAAAATGAATGAAAAAGGCCCAATGCAGTGCTTACCCACTGGATTTTTTTTTTTTTTTTACTTGAAACATCTTATTTCTTTTTTGTCTAGATATCCAGTCAGCAATTAAATCAGATGAATTCTTCCTTCCAAATGTCTCCCTAATGCTCCCAATTCTCTCATTTCTACTACTCCTTTTTAATCAAGGTCATAGCACTTAGTTCTGAACTATTAAAATAATCTTCCAAGTGATTTTTTTCAGCTTCTTAGCTTTGCCTTTTTTTATTATTATAGATTAATTTTCTTAAATTATACATTCTCTTCCTGCTGAAGTATCAGCCCCCAACCCTTCAAGGTCACTCTTAGCTGCAGATCTGAGTTGTACCCTTGTGAATTCAGCTCTCCCCACCCAGTCCTCTGAGCCAGCTTCTACCAAAGCAGAGGACCCAGGTTGCCTCCTGGCCAAGCACACCTAAGGCATGCTGTCAGAGACACTCCATTCATTGCCTCAAGGATTTCACACTGATCTCTAGACTTTCCATAATCTTGGACCCCTCTCTCCTGCTCTCCTTACCTCCCGTTTTATCTAGTCTTATCTTTGCAGTCTGGAGTGTCTTCCATCTTAAAACACTGAAATGTCACAAGAGAAAGTATTTGACCCACAGAGACTAGTGTTTGAATCTCACTTCTAAGGAGTAACTTCTACAAGGTCACTTAACCTCTCTGTCATCAGTTCTGTGTATGAAATGAGGATGTTGATACCCATCTCAGATAACATCATGGGGACTAAATAAGAAAACAGGGTCAAACTACCCAATGACCAAGAGAAAACACTCAGCATATACTCATCTTTCTTTCTTTCCACTTTCATGTAACATTTTGTCCCTCATAGGTGGGATAGTATCCTCACAGTTCTCCACATTTTGTGTCATCTCTTTGCTTCACCCTCTGTTGCTCATG
The DNA here is from genome assembly GCF_951394435.1 of Stenella coeruleoalba. Taxonomy (NCBI): domain Eukaryota; kingdom Metazoa; phylum Chordata; class Mammalia; order Artiodactyla; family Delphinidae; genus Stenella; species Stenella coeruleoalba. Next base: position 19,476,390 of record NC_137161.1, on the reverse strand, counting down.
TTTTTTTTCCCCCCCCACTAACTATATATATTAAACCAATCCACTCTGTAAGGACAATGGGAAAAACAAAATCCAGAGCAAACCACTCATATATCTTTTGGTAGCATAGCACCAAAATGTACAATGAAACAACTGTAGAAATAACAAGGAGGAATTCCCTGGCAGTCCAATGGTTAGGACTCCACACTTCCACTGCCAAGGGCCTGGGTTCGATCCCTGGTGGGGAACTAAGATCCCACAAGCTGCAAGGCATGCCTCCACCCAAAAATGAATAACAAGGAGGCATCAATGGAGACCCGTTCATAAGATCAAGAGACTTAACCTCATCTTCCTCACCCCAATATGCCTTTTCAGGAAATATACATAGGCTACAAACAGAAAATAACTGGTTTTGTAAAATATCCATGGGACATCAACTATCATCCATATATGAGCCAACACAGAAACTCTTAATACGATGCAAAGTCAAAAATCAATTAAACAACAAAAAACTGTGTGCACTCTTCAGAGCCCAACTCACTTTCTTCCTCTTTTAAGCCTTCTCTTAGAGCTGCATGCAATGTGGATATGATTCCTTGTCTGAAGCTCAGTTTGCCTTGCCTCTCATTGCGAGGGCTTCCATGGTTCCTAAATGCACCCTTCCCTTGTGCTTCATCTTAAAAAATTGCAGAAAATTTGTTTCATTCATTCATTAATCCATTTGCTCATGTGGTCATTCATTCATTGATGCATTCTTTCATTTATTTAAGACATTCATCTATTTAAGATAAGGAACCACCCAAAGGCATCCCTGATAACCACTGCTTACTCCAAGAATCATCCTGGATCCAATCCATGGATGGTTTGCAACTTAGCAATTCTGTGTAAGCAACTCGTATTGGGCAGGGTGTTCTACAGGTTTTAGAGTGCTAAGAAAAGCAAATTAGGACACACGCTTCATGAAGTAGGTGAGAATGGGGTTAACATCACATCCCGACTGATTTTGAGACGTGAAGGGCACCTTGACTCCTGGCCTCTTCTCTGGAGCCCCAGGGCCCCAAGTCTTCCCTGTTGCTTCTCAGTGCTCAGTGAATCAGCGTGAGAAACCCTGTTGGCCATGGGTTTCTGCCTGGTCTTTCCATGATCCCATCTCACTCCACTTCACCTGCCTGCCTCCTTTCCTTTGGCTGCCTTTGCTGCTCCAGCCAGGACCAGCCTGGCCTGGAAGGATCTTATCCTCTGGGATAAGGTCTCCCAGAGTCCTCTGTGTCTGGTCATCCTAACCCATCCCAGGTGGTATCTCTGACACTTGCCTCCTACACCCTTGCCTTTCCTGTGTCAGTCCCAAACAAGGCAGGCTCAGCCTTAGCAGGGAGTAGGCTCTTCACTGAGTTTTGCACTCTTACGCATGGCTTTTGCTGCTGTGTACGTGTTATCCATTTGGTAGATAATTAACCATCGCCTACTAAGTGCTAGCTGGTGTCAAAGATCTTAAATTCAGAGATGAATAAGACACAACATTTGCCCTTTAAAGAACTATTAGATTAGTGGGAAAAATAAACTCCTTTGCAAATAATTATAATAAACACAATACAACTTGAAAAGGGCTCAGATGGTGAGCTATAAAGGTTCTTGGGCTTCTTCTGCCAGTCTTTCACTCAAAAAGTATTTCTTGAGCACTGAATATATTCTAGGCCCTGGGGATGCAGTAATGGAAACACGGACACATTTTTTCACTCTCACAGAGTTTACAGTCTAGCGAGAGATGGAGATAGTAAATGATTAAATATGTAATTACGACCTGTGATAAATTAATTCAACAGATATTTATTGAGGGCCTGACATGTCTCAGACACTGTTCTAAACACTGTGGACATGGGGATAAAATTACATCCATTTCCGAACTTCCTAGACCTTCTAGAGATCAGTCAAGGAACAAGATAAAAAGGAAACAAATGACATAATTTAGTGGTCAATGCTAAGGAGAAAAACTGTAAAGCAGGAAAAGGGGGTAATAAAATATTGGGGGAGGGGGAGGGTTTGAAATTTTAAATGAGGGGGTCGGGGAATGCCTCCTTGAGAGTGATTTTTGAAAAAGGACTTTGAAGCAGTGAGGGCACAAGGCCTATAGATGTTTAAGAGAAGAACTTTCCTGGAAGAGGAAATGGCAAGTGGGAAGGCCTTGAAGTGAGTGTATCTGAGTAAAGAAAATATAGCACATCAATAAGGAAGCACAGGGGTATCTATTTGGAGTGGTCAACAAAGGCCCTTGTGAGGAGATGGACTTTAAGCTGAGGTGGGACGCTGAGGCAGTGTTTCTACCTGTCACAGGACTGTGTTCCTATTCGCATTTCTGTTTCTCATTCCAGCTGTTTCCTGTGCCTAGAACTCATTTTTGAGAAGCAGACCCTTCCAGTGGTAAGTCTCTCCCTCCTCCCTCCCAGAGCTTCTAACCAGGGTCCTGCTCCAAACAAGGATGCCACTCCAGCATAATCATGCCCTGCAAATTTCTGGTCCCTTGGCTCACAACCCCAATCCCACAGTGCCCCACTGTAGAAGTGAGACTGCCCTGGAACCTGACAGAATTTCCCATATTCATGTGGACAACTGGGACTTCTCTGTCCATCAATGGTCAGCTTTCCAGCTGGGCAAGTTCCCTCCATCCTCTTCCAGACGCCTCATACTTCTGAGGTCCCAGCATGCCTGTGAGCCTGTCCTGGCCAAGTTATGACACATTCACACTGCTCTGAAAAAGGTACCAATATAGCTTCTAGAGACTTGATTATTTATGGGGCTGCAGTCTACTTGGAAAGCATACAGAGAAAAATGACAAAGGAACATGAGTTATGACGAGTTATATTTAGTTCTCTTTTGCCATTTACTAGTTATATGTCTCTTGAAAAATTGACCTCACTAAGCCTCGGTTTTGTCATTTGTAAACTGGGGATTCCTTTCCTACTTCATAGCTCTTGAAGGACTCAATAAAAATAAATTAACTGAAGTATCTGACACATAGTAAGAGTTCCAATGAATGTTTGTTGATTATGAAACTTCAATCCCCTCTTTAGTTTATGCCAGGAGTGAGCAATCTATAGCCTATGGGTCAAGTCCAGCCCATGGCTTGTTTTTATAAATAAAGCTTTATTGGAATAGAACTACAATGTTAATTTACATATTGTCTATTGAAGGCTTTTGTGCTACAAAAGCAGAGTGAAATAGTAGCCACAAAGACCACATGCCCACAAAGCCTAAAATATTTATTATCTGGTCCTTTATACAACAGATGTATAAACCCCTGGTTTATATCATCCTGGGACACTCTAGTATTATGGGTAAGCACAGGCTCTGGAGTAAGGCTGCCTGGGTTTAAATGCTGGTTTTATCACTTACTAGCTTTGGAACTCTGAGCAGGTTATTTAACTTATCTGGATCTTAGTTTCCACATCTGTAAAATGGAAACATTCATTTATCACATTTGGTGGATGCAAGGATTAAATAAGCCAATCTAATATAGAGAATAGCACACTGCCAGGCAAACAGTTAGTGTTAATCAACATAACAGTTATTATTGTCGGTGTTCTAAAATACTACGTATGCTGTCCAAGGAGTTTCTCCATCAACTGGGCCTATGAATAGTTTTCAGAATCAACCTAAAATCCAAGGATCCTACCTAACTTGTTTATTTGGCATATGAACATTTCTCAAGGTGGCCCATGTGTGGCCCAGTGTTCCAGGATCTGGTCCCACTCTTTCTAATTCTCCCCATGGCTGCTTTCCATCTTCTGCTCCCTCCATAGCACCTGGTTGGTAATCTGGCCTGAAGATTCAGGTTTCCAGATGAGGCTTTCCTTGCGGTGCCCTTGGAAGGTGTGGGAATGAGTCTCTGCTAAGCCCAGGGCCTTTAGCTAGTGAGGATTCCCCTCCCTTCAGACTGGCTTGGTAAGAGTACCTGGGAAAATCACCAGCATGGACTGCGCACCATTATTTGGCCTTGAAGTTGATCACACCAAGAAAGGAGGAGCATCCTCTAGAGGCCCCTGTGTCCATTTGAGGTTTTGTTGAGCAGAACGTTCAGTTGAAGGTCAAGGGCTAATGTGACAGCTCAGATGGAGAGCAGAACTGGGACAAGGTAAGAACAAGTTTCTAATGCTCTAGTTGTGACCACCTTCTGGAAACTGGAAACTTTGGTTTCAGGTACCCAAAAGTTAAAACACAAGAGCTCCTGTTAAATACAGAACCAGGCAGATGAGTGTCAATAGCGCCCAAAGGATTAAGAGCGATAGTTGGGTTAGGGTTAGGGTTAGAATCAGAACTACTTCTCAAGAGAAAATACAGAGCTGTCCAAAGAGAACAAGAAAAAGAGGAAATGTGTGTGTGTGTGTGTGTGTGTGCGTGCGTGCGCGCGCACATGCACTCATATGTGTATGCACATTCATGCATGAAAATCCATTCTCTGCAGCCATTAAGAAACAACATTGTGGAATTATTCTTTAAGGTTTACCAGCTTAAACCCTAGAGCTGCTCTTGATTCTTCCCACTTCCTGTCTTCTATACCAGTCAGTTAATAAGCAACATGTAAATGTGGAGAGAGGAACCAAGATGGTGGAGTAGGAGGACGTGCTCTCACTCTGTCTTGTGAGAACACCAGAATCACAACTAGCTGCTGGACAGTCATTGACCGGAAGACACTGGAACTCACCAAAAAGATACCACATCCAAAGACAAAGGAGAAGCCACAATGAGATGGTAGGAGGGGCACAATCACAGTAAAATCAAATCCCGTAACTGCTGGGTGGGTGATTCACAGACTGGAGAACACTTATACCACAGAAGTCCACCCACTGGAGTGAAGGTTCTGAGCCCCACGTCAGGCTTCCCAACCTGGGGGTCTGGCAACAGGAGGAGGAATTCCTAGAGAATCAGACTTTGAAGCCTAGTGGGAATTGATTGCAGGACTTTGACAGGACTGGGGGAAACAGAGACTCCACTCTTGGAGGGCACACACAAAGTAGTGTACACATCAGGACCCAGGGGAAGTAGCAATGACCCCAGGGGAGACTGAACCAGACCTACCTGCTAGTGTCGGAGGGTCTCCTGCAGAGGTGGAGTGGGGGCTGTGGCTCACCCTGGGGACAAGGGCACTGACAGCAGAAGTTCTGGGAAGTACTCCTTGTCATGAGCCCTCCCAGAGTCTGTTATTAGCCCCACCAAAGAGCCCAGGAAGGCTCCAGTGTTGGGTCGCCTCAGGCCAAACAATCAATAGGGAGGGAGCCCAGCCCCACCCATCAGCAGTCAAGTGGATTAAAGTTTTACTGAGCTTTGCCTACAGAGCAACAGTCAGCTCTATCCACCACCAGTACCTCCCATCAGGAAACTTACACAAGCCTCTTAGATAGCCTCATCCACCAGAGGGCAGACAGCAGAAACAAGAAGAACTACAATCCTGCAGCCTGTGGAACAAAAACCACATTCACAGAAAGATAGACAAGAAGAAAAGGCAGAGGGCTATGTACCAGATGAAGGAACAAGATAAAACCCCAGAAAATCAACTATATGAAGTGGAGATAGGCAACCTTCCAGAAAAAGAATTCAGAATAATGATAGTGAAGATGATCCAGGACCTCAGAAAAAGAATGGAGGCAAAGATCAAGAAGATGCAAGAAATGTTTAATAAAGACCTAGAAGAATTAAAGAAAAAACAAACAGAGATAAACAATACAATAACTGAAATGAAAACTACACTAGAAGGAATCAATAGCAGAATAACTGAGGCAGAAGAATGGATGAGTGACCTGGAAGACAGAATGGTGGAATTCACTGCTGTGGAACAGAATAAAGAAAAAAGAATGAAAAGAAATGAAGACAGCCTAAGAGACATTTGGGACAACATTAAACGCAACAATATTTGCATTATAGGGGTCCCAGAAGGAGAAGAGAGGGAGAAAGGACCAGAGAAAATATTTGAAGAGATTATAGTCGAAAACTTCCCTAACATGGGAAAGGAAATAGGCACCCAAGTTCAGGAAGGGCAGAAAGTCCCATAGAGGATAAACCCAAGGAGAAACATGCCGAGACACATAGTAATCAAATTGGCAAAAATTAAAGACAAAGAAAAATTATGGAAAGAAGCAAGGGAAAAATGACAAATAACATGCAAGGGAACTCCCATAAGGTTAACAGCTGATTTCTCAGCAGAAACTACGAGCCAGAAGGGAGTGGCATGATATACTTAAAGTGATGAAAGGGAAGAACCTACAACCAAGATTACTCTACCTGGCAAGGATCTCTTTCAGATTTGATGGAGAAATCAAAAGCTTTACAGACAAGCAAAAGCTAAGAGAATTCAGCACCACCAAACCAGCTCTACAACAAATGCTAAAGGAACTTCTCTAAGTGGGAAACACAAAAGAAGAAAAGAACCTACAAAAACAAACCCAAAACAATTAAGAAAATGGTCATAGGAACATACATATCTATAATTACCTTAAATGTGAATGGATTAAGTGCTCCAACCAAAAGACACAGGCTTGTTGAATGGATACAAAAACAAGACCCATATATATGCTGTCTACAAGAGACCCACTTCAGACCTAGGGACACATACGGACTGAAAGTGAGGAGATGGAAAAAGATATTCCATGCAAATGGAATTCTAAAGAAAGCTGGAGTAGCAATGCTCATATCAGATAAAATAGGCTTTAAAATAAAGAATGTTACAAGAGACAAGGAAGGACACTACATAATGATCAAGGGATCATTCCAAGAAGAAGATATAACCATTATAAATATACATGCACCCAACATAGGAGCACCTCAATATATAAGGCAACTGCTAACAGCTATAAAAGAGGAACTCGACAGTAACACAATAATAGTGGGGGACTTTCACACCTCACTTACACCAATGGACAGATCATCCAAAATAAAAATAAATAAGGAAAGAGAAGCTTTAAATGACACAATAGACCAGATAGATTTAATTGATATTTATAGGACATTCCATTCAAAAACAGCAGATTACTCTTTCTTCTCAAGTGCGCATGGAACATTCTCCAGGATAGATCACATCTTGGGTCACAAATCAAGCCTCAGTAAATTTCAGAAAATTGAAATCATATCAAGCATCTTTTCTGACCACAATGTTATGAGATTAAAAATGAATAACAGGGGAAAAAAAGTAAAATAACAGAAACACATGGAGGCTAAGCAATACCTTACTAAATAACCAAGAGATCAATGAAGAAAACAAAGAGGGAATCAAAAAACACCTAGAGACAAATGACAATGAAAGCACAATGATCCAAAACCCATGGGATGCAGCAAAAGCCGTTCTAAGAGGGAAGTTTATAGCTATACAAGCCTATCTCAAGAACAAAAAGAATCTCAAGTAAACAATCTAACCTTACACCTAAAGGAACTAGAGAAAGAAGAACAAACAAAACTCAAAAGTAGCAGAAGGAAAGAAATCATAAAGATCAGAGCAGAAATAAATGAAATAGAAACAAAGAAAACAATAGCAAAGATCAATAAAACTAAAAGCTGGTTCTTTGAGAAGATAAACAAAATTGATAAACCATTAGCCAGACTCAGCAAGAAAAAGAGGGAGAGGATTCAAATCAATAAACGTAGAAATGAAAAAGGAGAAGTTACAACAGACACCACAAAAATACAAAGCATACTAAGAGACTACTACAAGCAACTCTATTCCAACAAAATGGACAACCTGGAAGAAATGGACAAATTCTTAGAAAGGTATAACCTTCCAAGACTGAACCAGGAAGAAATAGAAAATATGAACAGACCAATCACAAGTAAGGAAATTGAAACTGTGATTAAAAATCTTCCAACAGGGTTTCCCTGGTGGCGCAGTGGTTGAGAGTCCACCTGCTGATGCAGGGGACACGGGTTCGTGCCCCGGTCTGGGAAGATCCCACATGCCGTGGAGTGACTAGGCCCGTGAGCCATGGCAGCTGAGCCTGCGCATCCGGAGCCTGTGCTACACAACGAGAGAGGCCACAACAGTGAGAGACCTGTGTACTGCAAAAAAAAAAAAAAAAAAATCTTCCAACAAACAAAAGTCCAGGACCAGATGGCTTCACAGGTGAATTCTTTCAAACATTTAGAGAAGAGCTAACACCCATCCTTGGCAAACTCTTCCAAAAAATTACAGAGGAAGGAACACTCCCAAACTAATTCTACGAGGCCACCATCACCCTGATACCAAAACCAGACAAAGATACTACAGAAAAAGAAAATTACAGGCCAATATCACTCATGAATATAAATGCAAAAATCCTCAACAAAATACTAGCAAACAGAATGCAACAACACATTAAAAGGATCATACACCATGATCAAGTGGGATTTATCCCAGGGATGCAAGGATTCTTCAATATATGCAAATCAATCAACGTGATACATCATATTAACAAATTGAAGAATAAAAACCATATGATCAACTCAATAGATACAGAAAAAGCTTTTGACAAAATTCAACACGCATTTATGATAAAAACTCTCCAGAAAGTGGGCATAGAGGGAACCTACCTCAACATAATGAAGGCCATATACGACAAACCCACAGCAAACATCATTCTCAATGGTGAAAAACTGAAAGCATTTCCTCTAAGATCAGGAACAAGACAAGGATATCCACTCTCACCACTATTATTCAACATAATTTTGGAATTCCTAGCCATGGCAGTCAGAGAAGAAGAAATAAAAGGAATACAAATTGGAAAAGAAGAAGTAAAACTGTCACTGTTTGCAGATGACATGATAATATACATAGAGAAGCCTAAAAATGCTGCCAGAAAACTACTAGGGCTAATCAATGAATTTGGTAAAGTAGCAGGATACAAAATTAATGTACAAAATCTCTTGCATTCCTATACATTAATGATCAAAAATCTGAAAGAGAAATTAAGGAAACACTCCCATTTACCATTGCAACAAAAAGAATAAAATAAACCTACCTAAGGAGACAAGTGACCTGTATGTAGAAAACTATAAGACACTGATGAAAGAAATTAAAGATGACACAAACAGATGGAGAGATTATACCATGTTCTTGGATTGGAAGAATCAACATTGTGAAAATGACTATACTTCTCAAAACAATCTACAGAGTCAATGCAACCCCTATCAAACTACCAATGGTATTTTTCCCAGAACTAGAACAAAAAATTTCACAATTTGTGTGAGGAATCAGGCTCCCTGACTTCAGACTACACTACAAAGCTACAGTAATCAAGACAATATGGTACTGGCACAAAAGCAGAAACATAGATCAACGGAACAAGATAGTAAGCCCAGAGATAAACCCATGCACCTATGGTCAACTAATCTATGACAAAGGAGGAAAGGATATACAATGGAGAAAAGACAGTCTCTTCAATAAGTGGTGCTGGGAAAACTGGACAGCTACACGTAAAAGAATGAAATTAGAACACTCCCAAACACCATATACAAAAATAAACTCAAGATGGATTAGAGACCTAAATGTAAGACTGGACACTATAAAACTCTTAGAGGAAAACCTAGGCAGAATACTCTTTGACATAAATCACAGAAAGATCCTTTTTGATCCACCTCCTAGAGTAATGGAAATAAAGACAAAAATAAACAAATGTGACCTAATGAAACTTAAAAGCGTTTGCACAGCAAAGGAAACCATAAACAAGACGAAAAGACAACCCTCAGAATGGGAGAAAGTATTGCAAACAAATCAACGGACAAAACATTTATCTCCAAAATATATAAACAGCTCATGCAGCTCAATATTAAAGAAACAAACAACCCAATCCAAAAATGGGCAGAAAACCTAAATAGACACTTCTGCAAAGAAGACATACAGATGGCCAAGAAGCACATGAAAAGCTGCTCAACATCACTAATTATTAGAGAAATGAAAATCAAAACTACAATGAAGTATCACCTCACACCAGTTAGAATGGGCATCATCAGAAAAACTACAAACATCAAATGCTGGAGAGGGTGTGGAGAAAAAGGAACCCTCCTGCACTGTTGGTGGGAATGTAAATTGATACAGCCACTGTGGAGAACAGTACAGAGGTTCCTTAAAAAACTAAAAAAGAATTACCGTATGATCCAGCAATCCCATTACTGGGCATATACCCAGAGAAAACCATAATTCAAAAAGGCACAGGCACCCCAATGTTCATTGCAGCACTATTTACAATACCCATGTTATGGAAGCAACCTAAATGCCCATCGACAGACCAATGGATAAAGAAGCTGTTGTACATATATACAATGGAATATTACCCAGCCATAAAAAGGAACGAAATTGAGTCATTTGTTGAGACATGGATGGATCTAGAGACTGTCATACAGAGTGAAGTAAGTCAGAAAGAGAAAAACAAATATCGTATATTAACGCATGTATGTGGAACCTAGAAAAATGGTACAGATGAACCAGTTTGCAGGGCAGAAGTTGAGACACAGATGTAGATGACAAATGTATGGACACCAAGTGGGGAAAGCCATGGGGGACTGGGGGTGTTGGTGTGCTGAATTGGGCGATTGGGATTGACATGTATACACTGATGTGTATAAAATTGATGACTAATAAGAACCTGCTGTATTAAAAAATAAATTAAATTTAAATTTTTTTTTAAAAATGAAATATTCATCATGCCTGAAATGTTTATTCTTGTGGTGAAAATCACTCCGGGTTACAGTTTTTCCCCTTCTCAAATATACTGCTATTTCTCTAAAAAAAGAAACAAAAAAAAACAAAAACATGTAAATGTAATGTTAGCACAATATTTTAAGGCAAGATTTGGATTTAGTTTATCATAATTTAGGATTTTCTAAGAGTTTAAAACTTCCTACATAAATTCTGTGAACTCAGAAAGTTATCATTGTTTCTACAAATTATTTAAAATTACAACAATATAGAATCATGTTTAATTGTATGAACTTGTAATAATACATGTCTTTTTCAAAATGTTGATCCTCTGAATTCTTGTAATGCTGAAAATCGTATGTATGGTCATAATGTATTAGCTTAAATTGTAATTTCCATATGTTTAGTCAACTTTAGGCTAACATTTAGTTAATTAATATTAAGTTAATTAATCCATAAGCTTTGGATTTGTGGGCAATTCTTAAGAAAGAAAAAGATGTAAATATTAGTTATTAAATATAGTTTTAATTGACCTTTATTTTATATATAAATGACTGTACCTTAACAAGATATGAAAATATCTTTATTAATTAATTTTATTTATTTTTGCTGTGTTGGGTCTTCGTTTCTGTGCAAGGGCTTTCTCTAGTTGTGGCAAGCGGGGGCCACTCTTCATCGCGGTGCGCGGGCCTCTCACTATCGCGGTCTCTCCTGTTGCGGAGCACAGGCTCCAGACGCGCAGGCTCAGTAGTTGTGGCTCACGGGCCTAGTTGCTCCGCGGCATGTGGGATCCTCCTAGACCAGGGTTTGAACCCGTGTCCCCTGCATTAGCAGGCAGATTCTCAACCACTGCACCACCAGGGAAGCCCTGACAATATCTTTAAGTGGTATAATGTATATGCTGATTTTTCTACCTTAAAAATTGTCAAAGTGATCTAAAATGTGTGTGGAAAAAATTAGCTGGACTGTTTTTGGTTCCTGTATTCTAGTTTTCTCTTACCTCTGGAAAAACAAAAGCTGCTTACTTTAGTAAGGGAATGATTAATATAAATTGTTGAGATAATACTAGGTATAATAATTTTGGAGAAATATAAGTATGTAAAATTTAAAAAAAAAGAAAGAAACAAGATTGTGCAAGACACCATGGGTACATTTGATTCATCCACAATGCAAGACTTCTAACATTTCTGAAATGACTGATTCCAACCTTCCTCCCTTTAAGATTAATAACCATATTCTTAAGTCAACGTAATCTAACCAAATATTATATTTCTCTATTTTGGAATAGCCTTTGTATAAAAGTCTAAGTTATAAATTCAATCACACAGATTTATATACTGCTTTTGTTGACAAGATCACAGCCTCATGTTAGCAGGTGAGCCCTCAGATCTTCTGAGACTCACACTGCCCACATCAACAGGTATACACTTTTGAGCAGCCATCAGATTCCTGGAGATGACTCCTCATGTGAATCCAAAGGAGTTTGATTAAGAGTCAAGCCACCTGTGGGGAGTGTAGCAGAAACTGCCACCCCCTCACCCTAAATGGATAAAGAGATTCATGCTGCAAATCAGGGGCCCTGGCACATACCCCAGGTGTAGCAATGTTAGGAGGCAACAGTCCCGTCCAAGGATCCACATAACTGTTGAGCTGTTTTTTCTGAACCAAGATATTGTCTTTAGCACATGAGGACACCTCCCTGAAAAATAAAAACCTCAGCCACAAATCCCGAGAACTATCTTGCCCCAGTATAAGATCACTTTCTAACTTAAACAGCCAGCCTGGCCCTGGTGAACTCTTCAAACAGGTGATGAAGGCATTTGCTGAGGAAAAGAATCAAATCAATTTCTCCTACTGACACATTCTTTCTCTGGCTTTATTACCACTCCAGATGCAGAATTTAGGGCAGGGGCAAGCGAGTCCCATTGAAGGGCTTCCCTGGTTCCAAAACGCGGCTCTTAAGAAATCTGTGTTGACTTTCTGATTGACTGGGTTTCCCTTTGGGCAAAGAAACCAAAGTCATTATTTATTCATTGCCTGATGCTATTCCTATGAAGTGTTGTTTCAAACCCGTTCCTCCAATATTCTCTTTGCTAACAGAACTTAAATACATGTAAACATAATATGCCGGCAGCTTTATTTTTCTGATGTTATCTAACCAAATTATCCATTCTGACTTAGAGAGCGATTAGATCTAGGCTTTCATTGGAGCCTGTCTGTCTGTCAGACTGGTAGCATGTTTGCATTGTACCAGCCAAACCCTCCGCAAAGCCTGCCATTCCCAGAGGCAGCGTTCAATGTGCTCAGGAACTTGACTGGGAGGCTCCGGGGGAGTGCGATAGAAGAGGGAATTACCCTTGCCAAGTTTAGCAGAATTTTTGACGAGACATCAGATTTCCCACGAACATGTGAGTCCTCAGAATTAGAAATGGGGTGCTGAGTATCTCCTTGCATGGATACACACGTGCACCGTCCCTTTGCTTCTGCCTCCAGGAGAAGGGAAAAGACGCAAACAGGCTGCAGAGAGTGTCCATCTAAGGACCACAGTGCAAGGCTGGCCCTCGACTTCTCTCACACCTGCAGGCTCCACAAACACAGAGGCTGCAGAGAAGCGAGGGGAGAACATACAACCTGGAAGCCGGGTTCTCCCCTGCCTCCTTCTTGAGGACGTTCAACCACCTGGCACTTTGGAGATGCTTCTCATTAGGGCTGAAGGAGAAGCTGAAGACAGGATTTAGGTTGCTGAGCAGAGTATCGGAAATGTTCTTCCCCAAGGCAGCTTGGGCTGAGTCAGTTTTCAAGGCTCAGCAGGAGGTACTTCGGGCAGATACTGGGTGAGGCCACCCTTGAAAGCTTTGGAAGGTCTGTGAGGTCCACGGTGCTGGCCTGCCTGCAAAACGTGCTCCCTGCCCTTCTTCCTCATCTGTGGCTAAGGCAAATAAATCCCTCCAATGGCTGCCACATGGGGGTGATTCCACTCATGAACGATCATGCTACACCGAGGAATGCAGTCACTGGGTAAACTCAGCCCCACAGCGAGTATGCCCCAGGTTTAAACATTTCCCAAGTGCCTATTGTGAGCTCAGAGCAGTGCCAGGTGGCTTCAGATGGAATCACCCATTATTTCTTTATCTTGTTTGATCTTGCCTTCAGTCTCTCATACATGTGCTGCAGGGAAGTTTCGTCTTAGTTCCAGAGCTAGGACCCGGGGATACGGCGGTGAATGAAAACCAAGAGGGATAGCTCAAAATCCAATAAAAGAGACATGTATTCATCAGATCATCACATCTACAATTGGGCTCTTCCAAAGTGAGTTACGTGTTTGAAGGGAGAGGACCAGCGTCCTAGGCAAGTTCTGGGAAGCATAGCATCGTGGTTAAGATTGGAGACGTCGGAGCCAGTCGGCATGGGGACAGATCTCACTTCTGCCAATTTTGCTATAAGACCTTGGCCAAATTATTTGGTCGGTGCCTCCTCTGTGAAATATGGCTAATAATAGCACCTGCATCAAGTTAGTCTTTATAGGATTAAGTGAGATCATATTTGTAAGAGAGATGGAATGGTACAGAGGAAGCCTGTAGCAAAGGAACACTCACTAAGGAGCCCTGAGAGGGGGAGACCATTATTCCCATCTAGCTGACGAGGAACGCAGAATCCAGTGAGGCGATCTGACTACCCCCAATGCCACACACTCTGTGTCGGGGGCGGCTGAACGGGCTCCCCCCGAAATCCGGCCATCGGCTCCCTTTACCATGCTGCCCACGGGCTTGGCAAAGGGACACGCCAAGGAGGCCCAGCCTCGGGCACGGCTCGCCATCACCTCCACAGAAGCAGCCTCCCTATCATAACACATCTCTGTTTAAGAAACATAAACCACCCTTTGGCAGCTTCTCAAATACAAGTCAGAGTCAAAAAAGAGCTCCCTCCCCTCGCTCCACTTTCCAACCTGGACCACAAGACTCAGCCCTATGGGGAAACACATGGGAGCTTACCCAACAGGTTTCCCCAACAGAACGGGCAGGCCCTGAGGAGTCCAGGCTGGGAGGGCCCTTCTCCTGGCTGCCAGTGCCCCCACTGACCCAGAGCAGGCGGCCTCCCTCTCCTCCTGTCTGAACCTGCTGCCTGGGAGGGGCTGATGTCACTCATTCCTCCCACTTAGCTGCGGGCCAGCTCGGGCTCCCAGCAGCCATCACCCATCTCAGCCCTGCACAGGCCATGCCTCCTCCCTGCTGGCATCTCTCCAGCCGTGGCTGAGAGCCCAGATCGGGAAAGGGATGGCCTGGCCCACTGGTAAATGTCCTGGCCGTATAATCCGGCCCAAGCTTGACAAATAATATCTGTGCTTGTCTAGCCTGGCAGTGAGAGCCGGGCCAAAGGGCCAAGTTCCAAAGCTGGGTCTTCAAAGGACAGAGGAGACTCTGGAAAGTAGATGACCACAGGCCACAAATCTCTACGGAGTTATTCTAAGAAGAAATCACACCCAGTTCCCAAACTGTGAGTGTAAATGGCTGCTCAGAAAACCATTAGCTGCGCCTACCCTTCCATTTCTAATTAGCAGCCTCCTTGCACCCCTGGACTATACTGAGGCCAGATCATGTTCACATTCTCTTAAGATGGAAACTAAGGCCATACCAAGAAATGCCCAAGGGCTCCTAAGGACAGCAAAGGTGGTGAGGAAGCAGGTGCTGGGCTCAGAGCTGTCAGAACAAGTCAGAGGGCAATCAGATTTAGCACAAGAAAAAAAATAATATAAGAACAATAATAACAGCTGACATTTTATGCTAAACATTTTACCCCCTTGGCTCACTGAAACCTTAGAACCACTCAGGACAGTTGATCTTGATATTTTCCACCTTACAGATGAGGAAGCCTGAGTCTGACAGGGAATTGACTTCCCCAAGGCTTTTCAAGTGAAAACAGCAGCCCTCAGGCAAACCTGACTTGCTGAACTCCAGGGCAGACCCGCAATGAATAGTGGGGGCAGGCGTCTCCCTGCCCCTCCTTATGGACTGTAGGGTCATGGTTCTACAAACAACAGGAACTAACCTCTTTGCTTCTGTTACCCTCACCTAGATCTCTAAAGATCCAATGCCAGACATGTAAATTTGACATATCTTCCTTGGATGCTTGAAACTGACCAAATATTGGTCATTGGCCAGGTAACAGGCAACATGGGAGTACCGGAGTCAGACGTGGGGATATTTCCCAGCCATGCTGCAGATGGACTGGGTGGCCTTGGGAATGATCAGAAACTTCTTTAAGCTGTAAGCTTCATATCTATAAACGAGGGGTAGTTCTTATTTCATTGGTGGGCAGGGCAGGGGTGGGGACAAGGTGGAGTATATATCTGAAATGCAATAGTCAGGTAGATGGCAAACTCTATGAAGGCAGGAAGCAATTATACCTTGTTCCTGCTGTATTCATAGCATCTAGTCCTCCGCCTGATACATATTTTGCTCAATACATTTCTGTTGAAGGATATACATACAAGGGTGTACAAATAAACAGGTTGAGGGTTACGTGTACAACCAGCAGGAAACAGTGCATATGACCACGGATGGGGCACAGCTATACAAATGTGAGGACTTGCATGAAATAGACTGCTAGGTAGTCATTAAAAAGAGGGAGGCAGCTCTATACGTAATCATGTAGAAAGGTAAGCAGGGTATACAAATAGGCGGATTGCGGAACGATATGCATTTATGGTCACATTCTTGACAATCCCCTTGAGATTAAAATTTCAACAAGGATATGACACAGACGAACTTATCTACAAAACAGAAACAGACTCACAGCCACAAAGAACAGACTTGTGGTTGCCTAGGGGGAGGAGGAGGGAGGAGGGATGGAGGGGGAGTTTGGGATTAACAGATGCAAACTATTATACATAGAATGGATAAACATCAAGGTCCTACTGTATAGCACAGGGAACTATATTTCATA
The DNA here is from genome assembly GCF_951394435.1 of Stenella coeruleoalba. NCBI lineage: Eukaryota > Metazoa > Chordata > Mammalia > Artiodactyla > Delphinidae > Stenella > Stenella coeruleoalba. The sequence goes on along the minus strand of NC_137161.1, from coordinate 19,459,817 downwards.
TCCTGAGATAAACCATAATGGAAAAGCATATTAAAAAGAATGTATATAGGGAATTCCCTGGTGGTCCAGTGGTTAGGACTCCGTGCTTTCCCTGCTGAGGGCACAAGTTCAACCCCTGGTTGGGGAACTAAGATCCCACAAGCTGCACGCCACAACCAAAAAAAAAAAAAAAAGGAATGTATATATATACGTATAACTGAATCACTTTGCTGTATAGCAGAAATTAACACAACATTGTAAATCAACTATACTCCAATAAAATAAACAATAAAAATAATAAAATCTCAACAAGGAAGGGCAAGTGGAGGAGGAAATGTGGTTGCTAGTGTAGGAATATTTTCACTTTTTACCCTGTGCATTTTACATTGTTGATTTGTTCTGACAAGGAGCCTGAGACACTTTCCTTATGTAAAAGTGCAATAAAAATTATTCTTACATCTTAAATAAGTGACTAGAAGACCAAATAAACATTTTAAGTGTCATACATAAAGTAGGCCCCATAAATGTTCATCCCCTTTCCTCCCGTGGCCCTAAAGAATATTTATCACACCCCTGCATCTCTGTGACTGGAATGAGACATGCAAAGTCCTGCTAAAGTTGGTTTTGTCCCTTAGTGTGTGTGGCCCTGCAAAATCTGACAGCACCCAGTCTTCCAGAGTTTTCTGGCTTGGTCTTAAAAGGACACATGCGTTGAAAGCACAGCCACTGGTTTGTCCCAAAGCAGAAACAGAAACTTGGATGCTTTGGTCAAATGTGAAGTCAAAGGTTTGGGTGGGCTCCTGGGGCATTTGTCTTAGAGAGAATTCTCTGAGGTTTTGGCCTGGCTTTGGTGCAAAGGAATATTCATTATTCCAAAAATCCTTACCAAAAAGGTATAACTCCAATTTGAGAAGCTGAAGTTCAAAGAGACAATAAAAGAAGGGTAAAGTAGCAATGCAGGAGTGATTTCCTAAGTCACAGGTCAGAAAGCTAAGCTAACAGTCCCTCAGAAGAGCCAGGTTCCCCTACAACTAACATGGCCTCTTCCATTGACTACATTTGTGTATCTAATTAACAGACAATTGCACGACTTCCTTTGTCTTTGCTATCTAGACCAAACCATCTCCAAGCAGCCCCTGAATTTGGTAGAGGAGGGCATAGGGAACAGGAATATAGGAGACAAACATTGAGGAGGTACCCAATATGTTTCTGGAACTGCACTAGCTATTTAGTGTAGATCTCTTAAAACTTCAAAATATCTTGTGAGGTAGATTAGATTACCCCCATTTACAGACGACTCAGAAAAGTTAAATGCATGTTACACAGGATGTAATGATAAGACCAGGAAGGAAATTTGGGTTTGTCTTTCTCCAAAGCCCATCCCCACCCAACACAACACACCCAACATGACACACACACACACACACACACACACACACCTCTTCTCCTCACTGTAACTACTTACCCAACCAGAACAGGTTAAAATGGGTGATGTTTTACTCCCAATGTTTTATACCCTCTGAGAAAAAACAACAACAACAAAACAATTGTCAGGGAAGAAATGTCACACTGTCATTCATCACGTTCCATATGAAAGTCTTAGAAAATAGCTTTCATATTGTTTTTGGACTCACTTAGATGTTCATAATCCTAATCTTATACCAATAGTCAGGCGCTGTTCGACATTCTGTACAGGGCACTGAGCCAGGCATTGACAGGGGAGCAAGTCCCTAATCTCTGCTCCTCCCCCAAAGCTGACAGCCTGGTAGGTGACTGTGGCAAAATTACAGCAGCAGCCATCCTTCCTTTTGCTTCTTCTTAGGTGCTGTCAGAGCTTAAAAGTTCCTAACAGAACATCAGCTCAAAGACCTCAAACTACAAATGAAGAAACTACAGAGAGAAAGGAAGCCCTTTTTTAACATCACACAGCAAGTCAGTGGAAGATTCTGGAATAACTTGTCCTCCATGGCTCCCTGACTCTGCATAGCTGATGTCTGCAAGCCTATTGTGTGCACATTTTAACAGCTTTTGTTGAAATATAATTTATATAACATTGAATTCACTTGTTTTAAGTGTACAGTTCCATCACCTTTTGTATATTTACAAAGTTGTACAATTATTGCCTTCTAATTTTAGAACTTTTCCATCACCCTGAAATAGAAAGCGTGAGCTGGTTTGCAGTCACTCCTCATTCCTACCTCAGCCCCAGACAATTACTAGTCTACTTTCTGTCTGATTTGCCTTTTCTGGACATTTCATATATGTGGACTCATACAATATGTCTTATGTGTCTGGTTTCCTTCACTTAGCCTGACATTTCGAGGTTCATTCCCATTGCTGTATGTATTCATACTCCATTCATTTTTATTAGCAAATAGTAGTCCATTATATGAATGGCCACCTTTTATTATCTATTCACCAGTTAATGTATATTTGGGTTGTTTTCACTTTGGGCCTATTGTATTTTAACACACAGCCCAACCCCACATGACTGGTGATGGCTGTCACGTAGATTAAAGACCTTGCACTACATCTAGACTCAGTTGAAGGAGTGCCCTTAACAATTAGTGATGTCTGCCCATGGTCAGGGAGCAGAAAATTGAGGCATGCACGCAAAATATGATTACATCATTTCCAAAGGGGTGTCTTCTAGTTCTAAAAGGGATAGTCACATTTCTCCCAAAAACAGAGTTAAAAGAAGGCAAAACGTTGCAACTAGGAAGAATCGCTTCATTTTTGGTGAAGAACATACCTTGTAGGGTACAGTTTATTATTAAACAATCAGTGGTTGGGACATCTTTAGCATATTTTTCCAGAAAGGCAGTGGAGCCACTCTGTCATGACTTCTTCAGGCCAACTCCTTACCAGGCTCAGGATTGGCATCATTTATGTGGCCAAGGCTTAGTGAATGCAGCCACAGTTATGGCCCCAAGTGGCTGATGAGTTAGCATTCCTGGTGATCATATCTACAGCCAAAATTTTTTTTGTTGTTGAGTAAAAGTCGGAAGGGTAGTTCTTTACTTTCCTCTTGGGAGTGGAAGAGTAGACTTAACTCCTTCAAAACTCAGTGGGCTTGTTGTTGTCTTTGTATTGTTGGTCATGAGAAAAGAGATGGGAATTTGAGTTGGACTGATGGAAGAATGTAGAGATTGTGGTTTATGTGAATATGCCCCAAGCAAAGAACCTGGTGTTACCTTAGGAGAATGTAAAGAAAACGTCGTTGATGTCAGGGGAAAATGGGAGGAAAAAGCAAAGTATTAGAGAAGGATGAAGAAAAGGAGAAGGTAGAAATTTATAACGAAGACTAAAATAAATCATAAATGTTACACCAGTGGTTTGTTAGCCAAACCCAGGCCACAACCACCTTTCTACTGTTCGAGACTGTTTTTCAAAAGGAAATGAATTAGTTTGAACACTTAAAAATCAGGAAACTTTGTATCACTTTCTTAGTTTCCTATTTGTTAAAAAAAAAAAAAAGAAAGGAAGGAAGAAAGAGAGAGAGAGAAAGGAAAGAAAGAAGAAAGGAAGGAGGGAGGGAGGGACGGATGGAGGGGGGAGGGAGGGAGGGAAGGAAGGAAGGAAGGAAGGAAGGAAGGGAGGAAGGAAGGGAGGGAAGAAGGAAGGAAGTCTGGCAAACATTTATTAGAGCAGAATAATGACAGCTCCTTGAGGATGGGGCATGTATGCTCCAGTTTGCCACAGTCCCCACCATACCCTATTGCTTATATTCATCTGTTTCACAGGTTTGTGACACCCTTTGTATCTGCAACACCTTAGATAACTATGTTTATATTGGCTCAATTATTCCAGACATCCTGCTGGGCCCCTGTGTTATATCCGATCTTTCAGAGAATGAAATGAAATTCATAGACATTAAACAACTTGCCCAAGTTCACCATCAGTAACAGTCAAAGTTATTTCTTATCTCAACAGAGCTACTGCTTTTTCCAGTATATCATACCTTGACAAACAGAGAAAATAATTGATTAAACATAAAGCGAAGAATGGAGCAAAATTGAAGGAAAAATCTGGAGCAGAGGGAGTTTTTAAAAGAACAATTTAATTAATTAATTGAAAACAAAGCTATAGCATGGACTTACCCAATGGGGGGCCAAACACAAGCCTGGATGGATACACATATTCCTTGCCCACTTCTCTAGAAACAAGTCCAGGCCTCCTAGACATAAAATACTTTTTTTCTTGACTCATAAGGACAGCTCTGAAAAAGCATTTGGGAGTTGGCTTAGGAATAAAATAACTTGTTCGAATTAGCAAACATTTTCCAAATATTTCTTAAAGAAAGAGTTTCCTACGTATAATTCCCAAACCTCACTGAGTTAGCAAGTTCTCCAGGTGGCTCCAGAAATTCAGCTTAGGCCACGGTTACTATCTGGTGGTATAACCCATCTCTAAATTAGTCTCTGAGACAGAGCCCCAGCACTGTCAGCTGTCAGAGTTTATTGGGGCAGCTTAAGACCCTGTGGCCCACTTATTGGCCCCTTCCAGAGAACCTGAGGTCTCCCCGAGGGTCACCACTTGTACAGAAATAGAGGAGAACAGAGAAAACAAGCATTTCTTTTTGCAACCTCGAGATCTATTTCTGGGGTTGAACAGAAGCCATTAAAACATTCCCATGACTCTGTGCCAAGCCCCCAAATTACTAATGACAGACATGCTGGCTCAAAAGGAGTCATTTCTGGCAAATAGCCCTTCAGTATCTTGTTAATGGTAATAATCCCGAGCCTTTCATTGAAAGATCTCAAAGCACAGGGCAAGACTTAATTGTCTCCCCCGTCAACTCTGTCCCTGAAAAAGGTAATTATAATTCTATCCCTCAGACAGTTTACACAGGGGTTAAATGGGCCACGGAGGTTGAATGATTTATCCTTGTTTCTATTCTAAGTTGAAAGGAAAAGTCTAAATAATGTCATAAGTTGGGGTGAACTCAGCTGTACGAGTTGGAACCAGTGGGAGACTGAAGCAGACGAACTGAGAGCCTGGGGAGACTAACATGATAAAAGATGCCCCTGACTAGTAGCCACAGGACAAGCACCACGTACAAAGGTGCTGACCTGAACTGAGTTTACCTTAAGGATGTTATCCATAACTGCCCAGTCCAGGTTAGAAGGAGGGAGTCAGAACCAGAGCCCTGGAAGTAGGAGACCCTCAATATTGTGTGTACAGATTCCAAAGCGAGAGCCCATGCTCAGTAGCTTAGATAAAAATAAGTTTATCTCACTGGCAGAGTAGTGTGGCAAGAGCTAGAAGTGTACCTGGTCCCCAGATAGATGAGGGGTTCATCCTAGTGGAGGACCTGAATGCCAGACATGGCATGCGAGACAGTTACCTGAATCTAGAACCTAAGCCACTATGGAGATAGTCATCACTGACCTCACAAACCTGTTTCTCCTCCTGTAAATCCCCATCTCAATAAATGGGACCTCTTCTCATTCACGTGCCACAACCAAGGTACAAGGATTCATCTTCTCCATCACCTTTTATATATGATCCCCACATTCTAATAACACAATATATCTTCCAAATCAGTATTCTTATCACCATTCCCACCTGCTTTGACTTATTTGAGACCCCATGATATCTCCCCTGGATTATTTTAACAACCTCCCAGCTGTTTCTGTTGCTTTTACACTTCTGTTTTACACTTTTACACTTCTGTTTCCCCAAGCCAAACAACTCTTTATAATATTGTCCACAGAATATTCCTGAAATACAAATATAGTCATGGCACTTATAACCACCTGCCCCCCCCCCCCAAGTTAAACCCTTCAACTTCCCTTCCACAGGGAAAAGTGCAAAACAGAACTGCCAACCTGGAATTCCATACCAACAAAATCATATTTTAAAAATAAAGATGAAATAATGTTTCAGATAAATAAATTGCTGAAGCAATTTATCACCAGCAGAAATTCAGAACAATAAATATTAAAAGTTCTTCAGATAAAAGGAAAATGGTACCAGATGAAAACTTAGATCTATACAATAAGAATGAAAAGCATTAGAAATGGTATACATCTGAGTAAATATAATACTCTTTTTTCTCACTTTTAATTTCTTTAAAAGATATATGTTTAAAGTAAAAATAACACTATTTATAACATGTGCATAAATAAAAAGTGAATGAAAACAAAAATGGGAGGGGATAAATGGAAGTACATGGTTGTAAGATTTTTACATTATTCATTAAATTATTTATGATATTATTTAAAGGTAAAATGGGTTACATTAAAGATGTGTATTGTATTCCCTAGAGCAGTTACTAAAAATAAAAATAAGGAATAGCTAATAAGCCAATAGTGGAAATAATATGGCACTGATAATTAACACCAAAGCAGGCAGAAAGCAGAAAAAAGAAAGAACAGATAGAACAGATAAAAAACAAAGAGGAAAACTGTAGATTTAAACCTTTCACACCAATAATTACATTAAAGTTCACTCACCTTGACACTCCAATGGAAGACAGATTGTGGGAGGGGGTAGAAAAACAATACCCAAGTGTATGACAATAGGACAACACCCACTTTAAATATAAAGTCATAGATAGGTAAGGGAATGAAAAATTATGTACCATGCAAACACTGGACAATAAGCTAAAATGTCTGTGTTTATATTATACAACATAGATTTCAGCATAAGCAATATTATCAGGGATAAAGTGGGACATTTCATAATGAAAAACTGGTGAGTATATCCAGAAAACATAGCACTTTCTAAAATTATATGCAGCTTTAAATCTTTAAGGAAAGTTTACCAAAATATGTGCAAGACCTCTAAACCTAAAGTCACAGTGCAATGCTCAGAGATATTACAGAAAACCTAAATAAAATGAGAGATATGCCATGTTCATGGACTGGAAGACTCAGTGTTGCTATAATAATTCTCCCAGAAGTGATCTATACATTCAGCACTATCTCAATCAAAACATCCAGAGACCATCTGTGTAGAAAATGACAAACTGTACACTAAAAATGGGTGAATTTTATGTTTGTAAGTCAGACTCCTATCATTATACACCAATCAAATAATTTTGATTTTTAAAAAGATACAACAACAGCAATAAAAGTAAAACTCACTGGGAAGTTAAAATAACCTCTGTGTGAAGGAAAGAATGAGGTCAGAAATAACATTGTGAATTTAAGCTTTTACCCAAGATAAACTAAACTTTAAAATGGAAATGGCGAATTACTTTAGGTTAGCAAGATTAAGTTCCCTGCCAAGTGGAAATAGAGACTAAAGAGCTAAACTAGTTTCAGTAATAATGAAATTAATAAAGTTACATTTTTGCACGTCTGAGTATTCTGCCTATGAAAATTCATACCTTATCCCTTGTTAACAAGAAGAGATCTATGCCTCACACTTGAGGCATGAAGATCACTATGTTCTTGGAAGACCAGGTCCCCAGGACGATTACTTGTGTGGCAATGTGAAGAACTGGCACTTGGGGGCAGGATTAAATTCTAATATAGAATATCACAGTGTTTGAAAGGACCTAAAAATTTATTTGTGCCTCTGAACTACACAAAGTTTCTGGCAGAGAACATTTTAGCTTCTAGTAAAATAGGAGTTCACTGCTTTGAATGGAAACCCATTCCATTATCAGCATGCTTTCTTAAGATTCCCCCTCAACTTGTAGTGTTGAGAAATAAACATATAAATCAAAACTTGGTCCATCCTAGGCCAAACACAGGGACTTTCACCTTCCTTAGTCTTCACACTACTTATAGTTGATTTTGCCTGGATTTTATGAGCAGTTTTAGAAGTTGAGTTGCCATGTATGAAGTTAGATATCTCTTGCACTAAGGTAGGTAAAACAGACGACACTAACATAAAAGCAGAAATGTATATTTCTAGTCATGAATTCAAGGCGTTCACTTTTATCTATTTTTCTTGACCGACACAGTCTTATTTTAAACGTGAGTTCTGTTACACATCTTAGCAATATACCTGATTGTTTTATTGAACACTTAATGATATTCACCTTGTACCTTTGAAAGAATACTAGCAAGAAAACATGAAAACATTACTTGAAAGCAAGAGGAGCACTTTGAGGTGGCTAGAGAACGATACACAACCACACAATAAGTATTCTTAGGATGCTGACATAAGAAGGTTTATGAGTTACCTGAGCAAATAGGCAAGGATTCCTGGAGAAAAAAAAAAAAACATCACAGGAGATTACTTCAGTAGCTGCTTCATCCAGAACTTGAGCAATGCTTTCTTACCTTGAATCTTCAGGATCAAAACACAGCTTCCAATCTAGTTCTACATCCATCTCAGAAGGAAGATGATAGGAAAGAGGTGATCTTTGGTAACACAATGAAGCTGCTTGACTTGGCACTGACGGAGCTACTTTCAAGATGCCTCACTCATACGGCTGGCAAGTTGATGATGACTGCTGGCTGGGAACTCAGCCCGGTCAGTGGGCATTGGTTTCTCTCTATGAGAACCTCTCCACAGGCACTTGAGCTTCCTACCAATATGGTGGCTGGGTTCCAAGAGCTGGAGTCCCTCAAAGAGCAAAGTGAATGGCATGGCATTCTTATAATCTAGCCTCAGAAGCCATATAGCATCACTTCTACTGTACTCTGTGTGTTGAAGTAGTCACAGAGACCCACCCAGATTCAAGAGGAGCAGACATAGACACTGTCCCTTGATAGGGTATAATTCTAATGTTCCAGAAAAGCCTGAGATATGAGAGACATAGTTGCAACCCTCTTTGGAAGACATAAAATGTCACATGAAATAACTTTAAGGACTGTCTTCCACCTTTCCACCCCTCTATACATACTCTAGTGTGATTATTTTACACATAGAAAATAACTAGGTATACATGAATATATGGAAATAGTAAAATGGTGCCCCACCTAGATTGTTATTTTCTTTTTGCACCTTGTTGTTTTCTTACTACCCTCATTGGCTCATATTTGTTTATGGTTAAAAGTATTATAATCATTAATTCTCGTCTTGGAAGGCATAAAACAAGTGATAGCAAGAACATAAGGATTGGACCTGCCAGTGGCAGATAGCTCTTTCTGACCAAATCCAGATATTACCTCTAAATTATTCTTAACACAGTTTTTTCATTAAATCACCACCAGTAATTTATGGTTATCATGTGGGAAAAGTGCTTTTGCCATCTTGGGTATAGTTTCTGTATCTGGCCAAATCAGGATGTTAGAATCAGGAGAAAACATGAACCTAGATGATAGAGGTGGTAGGAACTCAAATGAATACATAAAAACAAAATAAATCACTACACCACCAAAATACCTGGTGGGACAACAGCCAGTCTGGAATATGAGAGGTTCAATCTGGTTTAAGATGAAGTTGGGGATGTCTATGGAGACATATCTGGGAAAATCTAGTTGGTGCATAGTTTAGGGGCTTAAAGGTTGTACTATACTGGTACCAAATACAGGATAAGACTGGGACCACAATTCTGATCAAACAGGCATAGTCCTAGGCTCAATGGACAGGGGATGGATGAGAACCAAGCAGTGGTTAGGGACTAGTCTTCTAGATGAAGATCACAGGCAGGGCTCCCCTGCAGGAGTTCCCTAATAGGAAAGGAGAAGCCCGAGCATGTGCATTCTCCAGATGGAACAGGTTCCCTCATACTTTGGATACCAGGTTGATATGATGAAATCAAACTTCAACAGGAAAAGACTGATCTCATCTGGTATTTGGTTGCATCGGCCATCAACAAAGTTGGAGTCATGTAAATTTTGCATTAAGACCATGAAAATAGTCTAAATAATCGAGAGTAAAACTAAACAAGATATATGCAGGATCTTCATGAAGACAAGTTACCTAGTTTGCCCCCCCCATGCACAAACAATCAAGATGCAAAGGACATGCTCAGCATGGAACATTTTGTACGAAAGTTTTAAATATACAAAACAATACTACACATGATTATGGGTAAATGTGTGTTGTGAAAGTAAATGTTAATACGTGCACAGATAGAGTACACTCCAATTTCATAACTGTGGTTACTGTGGAGGGTGGAGGGAAATTTGGGTGGAGGAATATGCCTGTTTCTATAACATTTCAGATCTCCATCTTAAGGTATCTAACGCATACACCAAACACAACCTGTCAAGATTTGACCGATATTTTTATTTTCTGTATGCTTGAATATTTATCTTGTAAATTGCAATCCATAAAGAGATGAAGATTAAGATGAAGAAATGAGCAAGATGAAGGAGCATGAGAAGGAGAGGAGGAGGGTGAGGGAGAAATGGAGATTCTTAAAAAGAGGTAAAGGAGGAAGAAGGAAAAGAAGGAGAAGGAGGAGGAAAGGAACAAAATGCCCATATTAGTGAGAGAAACAGTTTCAAAATTCTACATGTATCTTTGTTGAAAACTTGACAGCCTGTTTCTGATTCAGCTAGACAAAAGAAATGCATGAAAATGGCTCAAAATGTAAAAAAATAAAATACAATGTAAAAGGTAAAATCTGCCCTACCAGATGTCAAAACATACTAAAAAGCTACAGTAATTCAAATACAGAATAAATATATGAGTATTAAGTAATTCAAAGTGTGGGGTAGGATTATTAAATTAAATAAATATGGCATGGATGATTGGTTAAATATTTTGGGGTTTAGAGAAAGACAAATACCCCCCACCACCACTTACCTCATATAATTGACCTAATTTGATTTAAACTGACTAAAATTTCAAAGAGTAAAGATGAAATGCTAAAAGAATTGACGAAAATATAGTATGTGTGTCATCTCGAGAGAGAATCCATAAAGAATATGCATGAGAGGCTTTTAAAATGTTTGCTTTATTCTTTCTTACAGACAAATTTTCTACAGTTAGCATGAATTATTTTATTTATTTTAATCAGATTCTAACTTATTAAATTATGATATATTCATTATAAGGTCAAGAAATACATAAAGGAATAAAAAACAAACTCTAAATTCTCTCCTTTACCCCACTCCCCTATCCCATTCTCCAGGAGTTTACCGCAGTTTCTTATGTGCACCTTCAGGGACACATCTATATAAATACACAGATGTCATGTATGTATAGAAACATCATACATATATGTGTTTTATATTTATAGTGTGTATGCATATTTAGTATTTTAATTTAACTACACATATAATTTGGTACAATTGTGTGTATGTATATATTGATATCTATATGTGCCATATATATATGTACATATACATATATATGTATATATATTCTTTTCTTCATCATTATATGTAAAACTTTTAGGGAGGAGGGTCTACTGACACCTAAGATGGCTGGATGCATTTTGGTTCACCTGCATCAGTTACCTCTGGCTAAAAACATGCCATGTCACCAACACCCACAACACCTTGGTGGCTTCCAATGTAAGAATTTTTTGCTTATGCTTCTGGGTAAGTTGGGAAGTAATCTAGAGGCTCTGCTGATTTTTGGCTGGGGTTGCTCACATGTCTAACTTACCTATGATGGTCTCAACTGTAGCAAACGGAGTGGCTCTGCTCTGTTCCATGTGTCTCGTACCCTCCAGCCAGCTGATCCAGGCATGTTTATAAGACTTTGGCAGAGCTTCAAGAAAGCACCTGAAAACAGGCAATGCCTCTTGGGCTTGAAGTTAGAACTAGCACATCATCATTCCACTCCATCTATTGGCCAAAGTAAACAGCATGGCCAAACCCAGAGTCAGAGTTGGATGGGTGGGCACTTCGAAATCATAAGGCAAAGAGTGTAGATGCAGATAGAGATGAAGAATTGGGCCCATTGTTGCAACCTACCATACTACCATGAGCTTATTGTGTGCCAGGACAGTTTTGGTTTGGAGAATATGGTGATCCCAGCCAGTGGTTAATGTGGACATAAACACAGGTACAGGTCTCTCCCACTTTTCAAAAGTTCACTTTACAAACGACCTACATTAGTACCTGTTTTCACTGAGAGAAATCCCAAGAGGATTTTCACTTTTACAAAAAAAAAAAAAAAGACGAAAAGCAAAAATAGCATTCGGTGTTGGTTTTGCAGTAAGTCTTATAAAGACAGCTTCCACCCCAAGCATCGAGAGAGACACTGCCAAGCTTTTTCCCCAAGAATGGTGCTCAGTATCTCAGCATCAAGCTGCCATAGCTTTGAACTGTGTCTATGAGCAACTCTGCTTTAACTCGATTTATTTTCTGCATCCATTGGCGAGACTGTCCTAAGGTAATTGTTTCTTCACTTTATGCCATTTCACCTTACAAAAGACCTCCCAGGAACCCTCTACTCTTGGATAGCAGGGATACCTGCAATTCTTAGAGGAAGTAAGATAGAGGTAAGGAAGTTAGCATTGGGGATTTAGAGTCGGATGTGATCCTTTCTAATGATGAGGTATGAGGTTGGAGGTATAAGAAGGCCTCGTGGGGGACTTCCCTGGTGGTCCAGTGGTTAAGAATCCGCCTTCCAATGAAGGAGACAGGGGTTCGATCCCTGGTTGGGGAACTAAGATCCCACATGCCGTGGAGCAACTAAGCCCAAACGCTCTGGAGCCCATGCCACAACTAGAGAGAAGCCCGCACGCCACGACTAGAGAGAAGCCCTCACGTGACAACTAGAGAGGAGCCCTCACACCACAACTAGAGAGGAGCCCACGTACCACAACTAGAGAGGAGCCCATATGCCACAATGAAGAGCCCTTGCAAAGCAACAAAAGATGCTGCACCTGAGACTGGACGCAGCCAAAAATAGATAGGTAAGTAGGTAGATAGATATCTAGATAGATAGATAGATAGATATTTTTTTTAAAAAAAAGACTTCTTGGGCTTCCCTGGTGGCGCAGTGGTTGAAAGTCCGCCTGCCGATGCAGGGGACACGGGTTCGTGCCCCAGTCTGGGAAGATCCCACATGCCATGGAGTGGCTGGGCCCGTGAGCCATGACCTCTGAGCCTGTGCGTCCGGAGCCTGTGCTCTACAATGGGAGAGGTCACAACAGTGAGAGGCCTGCGTACCACAAAAAAAAAAAAAAAAAAAAAAAGACTTCTTGGAGGAGTTGGCCTTTGATTTGGACACGGAAAACGGAAATGGACTTTCCAATATTCATTACTCACAGATGGAGATGGGAAAGAATATTTTTGACAGATGGAAAAGACTAAGTTAGGGACACTGAGAACATGATCAGGTCTGCTGCGCCTGGAGAGTATGAAACTCATGAGTGAAAGCTAAGATAGGCGTGGGTATTTAGGGGGGTTCTTAGGGGATTTAGTTGTGGAATGTGGATTCTGGATATAGATCTGTAAGTGACAGGAGGCTTATGACGATTCTGACCCAGAAGCTGCTGCTTCTGAGGGCGTGGAGGACAGATTGAAGTGAAGAGATAGGAGAGGCAGGGAGGTAAGTCAGACAGCGATTAAAGAAATAGTGAAGGTCAGAACTAGGGCATTTTTAGTGGGATTAGAGAGATGGAAGAGAGATTATGGTGTCAGTATCATATGGGTTAGGGAGGGATAAATTAGGAGTTTGTGATTAACATATACACACTACTATATATAAAACAGATAATCAACAAGGACCTACCTTATAGTACAGGGAACTCTACTCAATATTCTGTAATAATCTATATGGGAAAAAAATATGAAAAAGAAATATATGTCTACATATAACTGAATCACTTTGCTGTACACTTAACACTAACAGAACATTTTAAACCAACTCTACATCAATACAAAAAAATTTTTTTAATTAAAATAATATGTAATTAGTGTTAGAAAGCCAAAGTGTGCCCCATACACCTGATTCCCCAGGAGTGTGGTCAGAAACGACAGACATTATAGGAACGTGTGATTTTACATTTTCTGACGTGTGATAAATGTGATTAAAACATTTAAAAAGTATTTCTTATAGCATTTTTAATATCCCACATGAGTTTCTCCACAGTCACCCTACATCCAAACCTAGGGGAACCTAAGAGACATTTGTAGGAGAAACTGGAGGATGGTGCCTGGAGACACCTCCAGCTTGGGAACACGGACTCCTTGCTGGAGAGACGCAGGGGTGACTGGTGAAGCACGCAAGTGTGATTAATCACGTGATCGCGCTGGAAAAGGAAGGACTGACAATGAAACCCACATGGATGCTGTCATTGAAAGGGCCCTTCTTTCCTAAGAGTCTTCAGTCTAAACAGGTTTCCATGTACCCCTCCTCACTCTCTATATGTTTGCCTGGCTTCTTCAGTGGTGGCATAGGTCATAGTTAGAGGGATGGATCTTGCCATAGTTTGATCTTGGCAACGACAACAACAACAACAAAGTGTTTTCTACCATAGTGTTTAACAAGAAAAAGCTTTAAAACCAGCCTGCCCAGGGGTTCACACATGGGATGCACTTAGAATACTGTGGCACAGAGAAGGCAACCCTTGTGTACTGGCTATTGTTATTTTTAATTAGATTAAAGTGGAAATACCATATTTCAGCTCTAAAAGTGTCTGTCCAGCTTCTCCAACCTTCCAGCCAAGACATATATTTGCCCTGAGAAGGCAAATGAGCCTAGAATTACTCTTGCTGTCTTAAACCCGGGGTCCCCTGAACCCAGAGCGGGTCTGTCTGTGGCCACCCAGTCATGCTGTGTTGTCTGGGTGAATGGGTTTTGACTCAGGCCTACTTTGCACTCAGGCACCTTGTTTAGAACTAATGCCCCATCCTGACCTCCAGTTCATTTGGCTTGGGCCCTGACACCTGTCCGCTCTCTCCCCGCACATCAATGCCATTCCCCAAACTAGGCAGCCTGCCCAGAGCCTGACCTGGCTTGGCTGTCACTCCTAGGGGACGCCCGCTGTCCTCTTGGGCCACCAGTTTAGACTTTTTTAGACTTTCTTTCCAAACTGGCTCATGTCCTGATCACCATGCCCCTTTCTCGTTATTCAATACAAGCCCTGCCCCAACCTGGTTACGTCCTTTCTCAATAAGCCTGAGCTTCTGAATCGCCAACCTGACCCCGGTCAAGGCTTGATATTGGGGACCTTCGAATTCCAAGCTCCCTGCTTTATAGATGAGGATCTGTGGCTTAGGGAGGGGAAGTACATTCCCCCATGTCACACCCTGAGTGTGTGACAGATGTAGGAAATATAACCCCAGGCCCTGAGAAACATTTGTCTTGGAATATTGTTACGATTCCAAAGAGCTATGGCTTAGTTTCTTCAGCTTGTCCTCGTACAACCTCTGAAAGAACTTCTTTCTGAGACCATACTTAGCAGGTAATTCCTTCCCACCAAGTAGTCAAGATCCTCAGATGTAAATATCCTTCTCACCTCTGGTGTTCAGGAGTTGTCAGAGCGTTACAGTCTGTCAGTAGCCTGTGGTGGCTGAAACAGAGAAAGAGAATAATCACTGGGATCCTCGAAGCAGAAAAAAACATCAAGTTCTTCCCTTGGTTTTCTGTGAGCTGGTGAAATCAGGTAGAGGACCAAGGTATCCACAGAATTGTTTCAAATCTCCGCAGTGTTTTGGCCCTTTGTCAGAGCCTATTAACTGACACACTGAGATATTTGACACATCCATAGGAGCCCTTGTGGTCATTTCCAGAATGGCCAGGAGATGTGCCAGGCAAATGTACAGAAAGCCCTGATTTAGGAGGGCTGTGGTCCACTGGGGCTTGGGGGTCCTTCCATATTTGACTCTGTGCTGTCACTGTGTTCACAATCCTGGGCATTTCCACATCTGGCCGTCTTCTGAATTAGGCCAAAATAAAGCACCAGAGGAAGGAGTCTTGGACTTGAAATAATTTTGAGTACTGCTTCCTCCATCTCTTGGTATGTGGTTTCTCCCCCATGTATTTCACATAACTCCCAGGGACTGCAGTGTCATTCTCCAAGAAAGAGAGAAAGAAAGGAAGAAAGGAAGGATGGAAGGAAGGAAGGAAGGAAGGAAGGAAGAAAGAAAGAAAGAAAGAAAGAAAGAAAGAAAGAAAGAAAGAAAGAAAGAAAGAAAGAAAGAAAGGAAGGAAAGGAAAAAAACAATTCTGTCTTGCTCTGCACACAGACTTCAAACATCCAGCTACACCAACTATGCAAAGGTGCTTTTGCATGTTGCAAAAAGTCCAACAAAAATGTCAACTTCCTCTTCTAATATGCAGCACAGATCCTCCAAAGACAGCAGAAGATAGAGGATGTCAAATGCGAATGGGTAGTGGGAATACAGAGTCTCAAACGTTCAGTTTCTCATCTGCAACAAGGAAGCAAGAGTAGTATCACCTTATAAGGATGCTTTAAGATTCAGAAGATAATGATGGGCTATGGTGACTATTTTAAAATACGAGTCATGGTTTGAAAACATGGACTCTGGAACATGCCTTGCTACTGCAGCTGATCTTGGGAGACACTATAGTCTCTATAACTCCCCTGAAATGACGAGGCGAGGACCTTGCCTGAATTCAGAAGTGTTTTGGAGATAAGTTTGTAAGGTTCCAAGGGGTCTTTTCTAAATGCCTTAGGTTAACTGAAGGGAATGAACAGGCGAGAAATAACCAGACAACTTAGGGCACAGAGCAGACCAGCCATCACACCTCCCCATCAAGGAGGTGATCTTGAACCCCTGAAACTCTGGACCACCCTAAGGATATCAAGACTCCTCAAAGGCTGAAACTAAAGTGGAGAGACTGGGAGGTCCCTTCTATGTCTCCTAAAATGGAATTTTCTAGTTAGGCATGGCCTGGTCCCTATATGGTTAACACTGGCTGTGCCTCCTTTCTTCAGGGGACACTAGGCCCACCCACAGGGACATAGATTTACCAAACAGGCTAGAAGGGATGATTATCAACGTTCTGCAGCACAGAACTTAGACACACACAGTGAGGAGCAAGAGAAAGGTGGGTTCCCCAAAAAAGTGCTATGCTGATGCAAGAGGCTAGGATCAACTAGATATTCTTTTAATCTTCCCTGCAAGAAACAAAAACGGAGAAAATATCTCCATAGAGAGAAAACCTACATCTCAACAAAATATATAAATTATTAGATGTTAGAACCAAAAAGCTGGAAAAAAAGGAAATCAGTCCTCCAATTTAGGACTAAGCCACACTCATGCCCCCGGAGAGAAGATGACCTGGCAGGAGGAGACTTTGAGAAGACAGAGGCCCTGTGGAAGGATTGTTCTAGAACATATGAGAAATCCTTGGTCTCACTTCACTTCCCCACACCCTAGCTGGGCTGCGTTGGGGTCTATGCATATATGTATGTATATGTATGTCTGTCTTTACAGCGGAGACAAGATAAAGGGAGAAAAGCGTTCCTGCCATGGGACTTTACCCACATCCCCACATAACATTCATAATAATGACCCCATCACTCATCAGAGATGCTCCCCAGGCCAGACCTCACCAGCCTGGCAGCTCTTTGATCCCTCAGCCAGCTCTGGCTGTAATTGCAAACACCCTTCCCTCGGGACCTGTCCGCTGATGTGAAGACACTCGGGCTTTGCTGGTGTCTGTAAATGCAAGTTCAAGGGGACTTTTTTACATCAGAAGTAAAAACATGAGAGTCAAGAGACAGGTCCCCTGCGCCCTGTAGAAGATCACAGTCAAGAAGTGGGAGGCAATTACTCTGAAGGTGGGAAAAATAATTTGAAGGCAGCAGAACAGACACAAAGTAATTACCACCCAGACACAGCACAGGCAAAGAGGCCCTTGCTTCTAGGGAAATAAGAAGTGAGCAGACCGAGCTGGGAAGAGAGGCCTGGCTCTCCTAAGTGGGGTGAAAGGTCAGTGCTTACTTCCTGATAGGAAGGTAGGCAGAGATAGAAAATGACCCCCCAAATGCCCTTAATGAGGTTGTGAGCCATGCTAGTTACAGGCTTTTATCTTTTTCTCAACTTTTCTATTCTGTTTTAGAGGAAACGTGTGTGTGTGTGTGTGTGTGTGTGTGTGTGTGTGTGTGTGTGTGTTCTGAGATGATGGAAGGGGCATGAAGACTTGGGGAAAAGAAGAACAAGAAAGAGACTTTGAAAATACTGCATACTGTCTGATTCTAATTATATGACCTTCTAGAAGAGGCAAAACTACAGAGATGGGAAAAAGGATCAGTGGTTGCCAGGGGTTTGGGGAGAGGAGGGAAAGATGAGTAGGTGGAACTCCAGAGATTTTAGGGCAGTGAAAGTCTTCTATTTGATCCTGTATTCATGGATACATGCCATTATGCAATTAGCAAAACTCATAGAATACACAACACAATGAGTGAACTATAGGCTTTTGTTAATAATAAGGTATTAATATTGACTCATCAGTTGCAACAAATATACCACCCTCGTGCAAAATGTTAATAAGGGAAACTGCATGGCAGGGGAGAGGGGTATGTAATAACACTCTGTACTTTCTGCTGAACTTTTCTGTAAACTAAAAACTACTTTAAAAAAGAAAGTCTAGTAATTAGAGAGAGAGAGAGAGAGAGACAGAGAGAGATGTAGGTGGGAATGTGGGATTAAACATTTAAACAGTCCCTCCCTATCCAGACAAAATGTTGGCAGTCTTGTAACCAGAAGAAAGTAGGACATTAGGTTCCAAGAAATACACTCAAAGTAAAAGATTAGAAGTGTCTGAAACTCAACTGTGTTGTAATCTGATTTCACTAAAATCCAGAAAATAACTAAAATTCTCCTGCCCCAGCAAAGAAAAAGAGAGAGAGAATGTCACAGGGAACATGACGTCCATGCTTACTGAATTCTCTCTGGTGAAGGGCTGGTTGAATGTGCTCGTTGTTTGTTCATTTCATCCTCATCCATTACCTGCAACTACTTTTATAAAATAAAATAAAAATCAGTTACTAGATCATGAACTTGGATATCAAATACTTATTAAAGTTTATGAATGCTTATACTCAGCTTCTGTGCTTCTCTTATAGAGGGCTGGTAACGAAAGTCCACAGACAAGCTCCAGTCAGAGGCAGATCACACTTTGAGAAGCGCTACATTAGAGGAGAATGAATCTACCAGAAACCCAGGCACTCCACAATCCCAGGCAGTCAACAAAAGAAAAGAAACCCAGCCAGGAAACGTGGTATTTACCAACAAGTTTTCTTGAAGACCGAGGGCGCCATCCCTTGCTTGGATGGTCACAGTGTCCTCTAGCCTTGCTCCCTTCCAGTCCATTTCACTCAGAGCCATGGAGATATCATTCTCAAGTGCAAGCATGATCGTGTCACTTTCTTACCTGGCCTCGGGTAGGTTTCTGATCTCTCAGGATGACCTGGGCACTGTTCAGCATCTCACTCATAGCAAACTGGCCCCTACTTGCCTCAGTCCTGGGGTTTGAGGAAGGAGGGATGGGATTTGATCCAAGTAATCACACCCAAAAGTCAATACCCTAGTCCACTAACATATGTTACCAAGTAAGTGTATGTCTGATTTTAAAAGCATAGAGTCAAGGGTAAGTACTTAACTAACTCTGATGATGGGGGAGGGGTGGTGAGAAGGCTCTGGGAACATTCACCAAAGGAATTTTTTTTCAGATAAATGAAGGCATCCCAGGTGGAAGGACCAGCACCAATAAAAGCATGGAGTCATGGGAAAGCTTGGAGTATCTAGGGACCCTCAAGAAATTCTATGTATTTGATAGTCAGAGAAGAGTTCTGAGTCTTCTTCCAGTAAAGGGAATGGCAATAATTACTGGAGAAAGCCTCGAGGTTTACTTGCTCTGAGTATCTGGCATGAAGATGAGCTTTTCTTGCCTCAAATTGAAATAGAAGACACTTATTCTAAGAACTTGCCAGAAACTAGGAAAAATCTATTGAGGAAAGAGAAATTTCTGAGTTTTTTGAGCAAGAAGATTTAATCTTTACATCAATCCTTTTCTCCCCATTTTACAGATGAGCAGACTGAGGCTCAGAGAGAACAGCTGATCTCAGCCAGTCACACAAAAGTATGCAACACACCTGACTTTCAAACCAAGGTCTACCTGCCACTGAAAGATGTGCGTTTTGCACAAGGTACTGTTTATGTGCAAGGAAGGTGGTTATTGAGAGGAAAGAGGAGAGTAGAAGGCAAAGAGAAGCACATTTTAATTCTATGTTTGCAAATATGTATTAAAGTTGGGCTACTTCATAAGAATTGACTTTTGCAGAGTGTTTACTGTGTCAGACATTGTTAGGTGCTTTGTATGTTTCATTCACTTAATTCCTGCAGAGATTCTGCAAGGTAGATGTGGCATATTTTATTAATGTTTCCAACTATACACTCTCTCCCATGGTCATATGACTCATTGTGCCTCTTTGTAGATAGAATATATTTTCCTCTCCTAATAACAGATTGGGCCATGTGACTTTCTTAGGCCAATGGAATGAGAACAGATGTGCTATTTGCCCTGTCTAAGAAGCTCTCAGAGGCTTACACATTTCTGCCTTCTCTTTTGCTCTCTCCTTCTGCCCCAAGAATAGCTCACAGCCTAATCCTAGAATGAGAAAGCACATGGAGCAGAGGCATAGCAGGGGACATACAGCTGAATGACAAATAAAAGTTTCTTGTAGGTCAATGAGATATTGGGGATGCTTGTTACATCAGCCAAGCTGACTAATACAATTGCCATTTTACAAATGAGGAATTGAAGCTGGGAGACACACCTTTCCCTAGCTCACACAACTTGTAGAGGTAACACCTAAATTTAGACCCATTTCTATTGGATTTAAAAACCTGCACCCTTTTAATTAGAGTTTCAAAACTGCCATACAAAGTCCAGGGAGTTTAAAGTAACTCATATAAAGGTACTTCCCAGGAAACCAGAGCACTGTCTCTGGAATCCCCATTCTTTCTATGGTTCCTGTGGCTTCTCCATCCTCCAAATCCCTGCCAGAAGCTCTGCACTCTCTGTGAATTGCTCCTTGGTTTACTCCCTGGCCAGTGTCCCTTCTTCCTTCTCTTCACTTCCTTAGCACTTCCAGTTCATGCCCCTTGGCCAGACAGAAGCTCGATAATAGATGCTTGTGCTTAGAAAACAGACACAAACCAATATGGTATTATACACAGAAGAATGACACAATAAACAACTAATTAATGGAACATAGGGGAAATGAGTATTTTATCTGTAAGGAGCAAATTTCAGCATGCAACATCCACTCTGTTACTTCTGTGATTTAGAAAATGGAAATACAAACGCTGACACTACCACCTATTCTTAGCCACCATCATCTCCTACCTCACATCCTGTAACAACCTCATGAGTGGTCTCCCTGCTCCTATTATTCCCCCACAGACCCTTCTCCACACTGCAGTTAGGGTGAGCTTCTAAAAATGGTCACAACAGTCCTGGCTTAAAACATTTTGATGGTTTCTTTTTTTTTTTTTAGAAGATGTTGGGGGTTGGAGTTTATTAATTAATTTATTTTTGCTGTGTTGGGTCTTTGTTTCTGTGCGAGGGCTTTCTCTAGTTGTGGCAAGCGGGGGCCACTCTTCATCGTGGTGCACAGACCTCTCACTATCACGGCCTCTCTTGTTGCGGAGCACAGGCTCCAGACGCGCCGGCTCAGTAGTTGTGGCTCACGGGCCTAGTTGCCCCACGGCATGTGGGATCCTCCCAGACCAGGGCTCGAACCCGTGTCCCCTGCATTAGCAGGCAGATTCTCAACCACTGCACCACCAGGGAAGCCCATTTTGATGGTTTCTTACAGCTCTCGGAAGCAAATCCTAAATGACCTGGCTCCTGCCAACCTCTCCTAATTCATCTCATAGTTTTCTCTTCCTTGCTTATTATGTGCTAGACATAATGATATCCTTTTAGTCATCAAGGGCCAATTTGCTTTCCCCTAGCTTATAGTCTTTCCATGTGGGAGTCTTTCTAGATGCTTCCATCTCATCTTTATGGTCTTGGCTGAAACATCAGAAATGATGCTATATAAGGGTCTACCAAATCCTTTTCCATGTCCCTCTTCTAAGTCACCCAAGAAATGTACTTTCCAGCCTGCTGGTCATTCATTCAGTGTGATCATGTGACTACTTCTAGGCAAATGAAATGTAGGGTGATGTGTATCTAGCAGTCGGGCTGTACTACCCTTCAGCCTCCTTCTTCCCCTGCCTCGAATCCAGACCACACCATCTACTTATATCTCTACCATTACAATGTCTTTGCTTCATGGGTAACATTTGTCATCTTCTTAAACTTTCTTCTTAATTTATGGTTACCAGGTCCTTTTCTGTCTTCCAAGCCAGACTCCAAGCTCTAAGAGGGCAGGGCCTTTGTCCATCCTGTTCATAGTTGTATCACAGTGCTCAGCATAGTGTTAGCCACAATAGATGCTCGATTAATATTTCTGAAATATGTAATATTTCAGAATATTATGTATTAAATAAATATGTAATATGTACATTATAAATATGTATATGTATATATACATATTTATATGTATTTACATGTATTTACATGTATATGTAAATATGTATAAATATAATATAAATATTATAAACATGTAATATTACATATAAATATGTAATATGATAGAATAAGTGAATAGCCTTAGGCATAAAAATCACACAGGTAGGCAGAACAGGAGTGACCTGTAAGAACAGACATGAGTCAAAGTAGATGGAGGGTGAGAAGGCACTCCACTCCATGAGTAAAAACATTTCCTTATAACATCAGCATGACACTGGAACTGTTAGTAAGGGTCTGAGATGCCAGAGTTAGGATATCACCCACCTTCTGCATCGGCACCCCAAAATTATTGCATACATTCAGCATGTACTTATTGGGCTTAGACTACGTGCCAGATTTTGGCTGGGTTTTGCCATTAAGGTATAAATAAATCTCTATCCCTTCCCTCAAGGATCCAGAGGGAGAGACAGACATGGAAACAAATAATTAAAAATAAAATATGACCCATAGTACAACAGAGGGCTGGGCGAGAGGAGACTGAAGTAGAGAAAACAGAAGGAACACCTCTGTCTATGGATTCACAAAGGCTGAGGAGACAACCTCTCCACTGGACCTAAATAAAAGTACAAGTTTCCCAGGAAGACATAGTGGGAAGGGCATCATAGGCAGAGGGAAGAGTATATGCAAGGCATGGAGTCATAAATAGCCTCACAAATCAGGAAAGGCAAGAAGTTCTGGTGATTAAAGCATGAGGTGAGGATATCTTATACATCCTTGAATGTGTGGAGTTGCCTTTTGCATTTAAAAGACACATGGGAAAGAGACACGATAAAAAATTTACACACAGAGAAAAAATTAATCTACTGGTGAACAGTAAAAGACTTAAAAAAAAAAGACTTACTGATTGTGTTGGGATATTTTGTTTTGTTTGTTTGTTCAAACTGAAAATAGAGATAATTTCTGAGGTCTGATCTCATTGGGGTTCTTTTTAAAATGTATTACTCAAGCATTGTTATACCAGCAAAACAGAAAACTCAAAATTAGAAAACAATGACCCAGAATACCTCCTCCCTAATAACCACATGTGTTCATATTTCCATATTACTTCAAGGCTTCACTTTGACTGGCCCATCCCTCTCTCAGGGGACAAAACAAATGGGAACAGGATAGGACTGCATTTTAATCATGGTAGAACACCGCAGGGCCCCTTGAAGGAGATACTTGGAATTCCTGTCCCTGGAGGACTTAGACTAGAGATTGATTATGTATAAACCTGCCTGAAAGAGGGCTGCCATTGTCCACTCTTCAAGGTATGGATTTCTAGAATATGGAGAGTCAGCGTAAGTCTCTAGTTTATAGATTTTTAAATCGTGGCTGCAGACTTATGACGTTCCCAGTGATGGTCAGGATCTGAGGCAAGGGAAGAAGGAAGCTGGAGGATGATACAACCTGGATTGCTACATACACATCACTTCCACCTGACATTTCATGTAGGGGGACGGAGGTCCATGGAGGGTCTTTGGGGATCCAAACGTCAACTGAAATTGTACACCAAAATTTTCCTAAGTATACATGTACATTTTCCCTCTGCTTATCAGAGACTTGGTGTGTGATTTAAGTCTGATTTTTGTTTGTTTGTTTTCTGTCTATTCCCCAGACCACATTGGGTGAACACATTTCTCACTCATTCTGAGTCCCAGGATCTGAACAAGGCTGACTCCTGGTTCTTGGCAAAGGATTGAGCTGTTTCCTATGTAGCCCTTCAGAAAGTTCCACTGGGGACTTCCCTGGTGGCGCAGTTGTTAAGAATCTGCCTGCCAATGCTGGGGACATGGGTTCGATCCCTGGTCCGGGAAGATCCCACAGGCTGCAGAGCAACTGAGCCCGTGTGCCACAGCTACTGAGCCCACGTGCTGCAACTGCGCACCTAGAGCCCATGCTCCGCAGCAAGAGAAGCCACTGCAATGAGAAGCCCATGCACCACGATGAGAAGCCCACGTACCACAACGAAGAGTAGCTCCCGCTTGACGCAACTAGAGAAAGCCTGCATGCAACAACGAAGACCCACCGCAGCCAAAAATAAATAAAATTAATTTTTTTAAAAACAGTCCCTCTGTTCCTACTTCCAAAACACACCTCAAATATGTCATGTGTCTGCATTTCCATCACCTAACCTCTGGCCAGACCACCATCATCATCTCTCACCAGAACAAATGCAACAGAGTTCAAGCAGTTCTCCTTGGTTTCACCCCTCCACTGCTTCAATCTAATTTTCATAAAGTGTCTTGAGGGACTTTTTTTTATTAACTATTTTTTTTAAATTGAAGTATAATTAACTTACAATGTTCTGTTAGTTTCAGGTGTACAGCAAAATGATTCAGAATCTGAAAAGGAGTATATACATATCCCTTTTCAGATTCTTTTCCATTATAGGTTATTACAAGATATTGAATATAGTTCCATGTGTTATACAGTAGGTCCTAGTTACTTACCCATTTTATATATAGTAGTGCATATACGTTAATCCCAATCTCCTAATTTATCTCTCGCCACCACCACCACCTTCCCCCACTGCTATCCCCTTTGGTATCCATAAGTTTTTTTCTATGTCTATGAGTCTGTTTCTGTTTTGTAAATACGTTCATTTATATTATTTTTTTAGATTCCACATGTAAGTGATGTTATATGATGTTTTTCCCTTCTGACTTACTTCACTTAATATGATAATCTCTAGGTCTGTCCATGTTGCTGAAATGGCATTATTTCATTCTTTTTTATGGCTGAGTAATATTCCATTATGTATATATATAATACATTCTCTTTATCCATTCAACTATCAATGGATGTTTAGGTTGCTTCCATTCTTGGCTATTGTAAATAGTGCAGCTATGAACATTGGAGTGCATGTATCTTTTCAAATTAGAGTTTTCTCCAGATGCTCAGTAGCGGGATTGCTGGCTCATATGGTAGTTCTATTTTTAGTTTTTTAGGAAACCTCCATAATGTTCTCCATAGTGACTGCACCAACTTACATTCCCACCAACAGTGTAGGAGGGTTCCCTTTTCTCCACACCCTCTCCAGCATTTATTATTTGTAGACTTTTTGATGATGGACATTCTAACTGGTGTGAGGTGATACCTCATTGTAGTTTTGATTTGCATTTCTCTAATAATTAGCGATATTGAGCATCTTTTGAGGGACTTTTTTTAACGAAGAAAATTATGTCAGCACCATACGGAAAATTCTCAGGCAGTTTCTCATAGGCCTCCACTATAACGCAAGTTCCTCAGTTTGGCTCAAAAAGCCCTTTTAACCCATCTCCTTCCCACTTCTACAACCTTATCTGATGCCACCTTCCGCCTCACTCACTAGGATCCTACTGGGATGGACTCACTTCTGTTCCTGAACTTGCCCAGCGATTTCTCCCCTGAAGAGCCCCACACGTGTTGTTCTATCTTCTGGAATGCTCTCTTCCTCTCTTCATATGGTTAGCACCTTGGCATTAGTTTGGTAGCTCTTAGCTTCAAAATATCTCCTCCACAGACACATCTCCACTGACCTTCCTATCTTGGCAGATCCCCATTCTCACCATGTTTATTTTTCGATTATGAAGTCTTATTCATTTGTCAAAATAGTTATTTTTACAATGTATTTTATGCTCGCTTGTTTTTTTGTCTGTTGTCACTTCTAGATGCTAAGCTCCATGGGGGCATAGGCATTGACTTTTCTCTTCGTGGACACATGCCCTGTCCCTGACACAATACCTGCCACATAGGAGGTTGAACGGTTGCATGGATAGAGCACTAGATGAATGAATGAATGAATGAATGAAGAAAAAAAAGAGAGCCTTAAAAGCATCGTCATGCCACATCTTTATGCATAGAACTAAAGTCACAACACCACTATGCCAGGTTCTCAGGTATGCTGAGATGGCAATGGTGGTCAGTGGGATTGAGAGTTAGCGAGAGCTGAGGAGGGTGTGCTGAGGACCATTAGAGGCTGCCCCTTAGTGGGTGTGCCTCCAAGTCCCTTGGAGCTTTCAAGGGGTTCAAGTGGATTTCCAGCTCCCACAATCTGTATTTATAAGACTGAAGGTCAACATGTCTGTTTTTAAAATTTGGCCAAAACTGCAGAAAGTTTCTGTGTGTGTGTGGGGTGGGGGGGGGCGTGTATGTGTGTGTATGCATGCACACAAACACACAGAAGGCTGGAAGTGCTAAAAATTACACCTTCGGCAACAGGCTTCAAGCAGCAACCTTGGCATCCAATGTGTTGATACCACGGCTCCCTCACTCCTCATGTGGGATGACTGAAATGCATGTATTACACAGTGCTCCAGACTTTCCCCACAGGGGTAGGCTCCAATCCCCCCCGATGTTAACTGGTGCGATACTACACTCTATCCTGCTGCCTTCATTTCTTTGTCTCATTCCCCCATTTCCTTATTAGGGAGGGTTGGACCTCCCTAATAAACGACTTGTCCTGGAATCTTGGTCTTGGGGTCTGCTTCTGGGAGAACCCACCCCAAGACAAATCCTCAGCATAGCACTAGGTTCTTTCTAACCCTCAGTATTAAATGGCTCAGCTATTAGGGGTTACAGGAGAAGCCTACACCTCACCTCAGTGGGAGAAACCTCACTCCCTGCCACCCAAACACTGACATTGCTCATCAGAGTGAACTATCAGCCTGGGTCAGCCAGCAAAGCCCAGTCCTTTCCGCATGTATCACCAGCCAGGCTACCTCCATGTGCTGTGAGCTCAGTGCCTGCTGAGGGAGACCACCAAGGCGCTCCTCCAAGGTATGACCCTCCAGCCTCCAGGGAAGGCAACTACAGGCCTGTGAATAAACATGTCTCTTCAGGTAAGGCAAGAAGCTTCCCTAACCTGCCCTGGCTGCCAGAACATGCCTGGCCAGTTGCTTCTTTGGTCCAGATGCCAATCAAAGGTGAAGTCAGGACACTTTGTCCAAAACTTGGATTCAGCGCCTCAACTGGACACTCCCATGACTCTGTCTGTACATTTCTTTTCACCTCTTGCCCATTTGGAAGCCTCAGAAGTCACTCCCTGGAACTTTATCTCCCATGGAAAGAATTGCAAGAGGGATCACCTCCAAAGACTCTTCAATTTTGCAGGCAGGTTTGCAAACTCTGCAAACTCTGAGCCCAGCCCAACCATCCTGGATGCACAGTCTTTACTCCCTTGAGAAGCTCTAAGGCTGGATTCAGGCTGAGCACTTGCAGACACAGGCTCTGAAGAATCACAGAAGTTCTTCGCAAACTTCAGCCTCAGGTCTTCTGGGTTCTCCCAGTGTTCATGGAAACAGAGCCATGAACTCTTTGAGCCAACTGGCTGGTTCCTGGCCACCATGCGTCTTTTCAACTATGAGGGCAGGAACTTTTCCATAGTGTAAATGCAGAGACTTAAATAAAGAAAATCTCGGGCTTCCCTGGTGGCGCAGTGGTTGAGAGTCCGCCTGCCGATGCAGGGGACGCAGGTTCATGCCCCGGTCCGGGAAGATCCCACATGCCGGGGAGTGGCTGGGCCCGTGAGCCATGGCCGCTGAGCCTGTGCGTCCGGAGCCTGTGCTCCGCAGCGGGAGGGACGGCAACAGTGAGAGGCATCTCTTTGATTCCTCTATAGTTTGAAGGCGTCACGGCTTTAATTTTGATCGTGAAAACACTCATGTTAGCAAACACTTTTCAAACTTCCCTTTCACAGCCTGATTCCAGTTGGTCACCCCTCTTTCACTTACTCCCTAAACAACGCTCCTTGTCCATTTCTTGGTCTGCCCTATAGATAGATAATGTAAATTAAACTGAATCATATTTTACTTACATAAATTTAACATCTATTTCTTGTCCAGCAATGCTTGAAGTATTGTACGGTTACTAAGAGAGAAAGCTCCTGGGGTCAGATTACCTGGCTCCGTATCTTTGTGCTGCCTCTTCCTCGCTCTGAAATCTTGGGCAGGTTAGTTAACCCCTCTGGTGTAGTTTTAAAACATGGTACCCAGTTCTTTGACTCTTCCCCCATTGAAAGTTGAAGATTATGTTCCTTCCCCTCAAGTCTGAGTGGACTTAGGACTGCTTAGAGATCTATAGAGTTTAATAGAAGTAACGCTATGTCACAGTTCCAAGGTTAGATCATAAAAGGCCAAGCAACTTCTTCCTGGTTTCTAGGAACACTCACCCTGGGACTCCTGGGCCACCATATAAGAAGCCTGACTACCCTGAGACCACCACGTTGGAGTGGCCATGGTAGATGCTCCAGTCTACATTTCCAGCTGAGCCCAGCCTTTGGCCAACCCAGCCCAGGGACCAGGCATGGGAGTGAAGAAGCCATCCTGGAAGTCTTAGAAGCCATCTATTCCAAACCCCAGCTGTTTGGATTACTCCAGCCACGCACTAAATCCCAGGAGAGGCTCCAGACCTCATGGAACAGGGGAATACTGCCCTGCTGTGTCCTGCCCAAATTCCTGATCCACAGACTCTACGAACCCACTAAGACAGGTTTTTTTTTTATGCCATTAAGTTGTGTGATAGTTTGTTATGTGGCAATAGCTAAGCAGAACATCCCCTAATCCTCAGTTTCCTTATCTGTAAAATGGTTCCATTAAGGTGGCCGCCTTGTTGAGTTCTATGAAAAGTAAATGATGGCCATGCATCTGGCAAACTGGAAGCACTCAAATGATGGTAATTATTATTATCATCACTTTCACCGTTTCAGTTAATTGAAGAATATATGGGTTAAATATATTTGATGAGAATCCCCCAATTATTTTTTTTGCGCAAACAGCCTCTCCTAATTAGATGAATAAGAGATATTCATGGAAAAGAGCCCAATTTTCAGCTAAAAATAATTCGTCTGCAAGGTTGCAGAATGTTATTAGTTTTTTTAAAGATGCTAACATGGATTTGGTACACGTATTTGTGTTGGGAGGTGGTATGTGCGTGTAGCTGTGACTCCACGTTTGTTTGACATCTTCCCCAGGAAGAAGCTTACAAATTGATTGACGTAGACATAACAAGAGGCACAGGGATCGTGCAGATATACACAGCCATACACTCACGGATGCCACTGCAGCGTGCAGAGGACCCAAAGTGGTAACTGACACCCCCATTAGTGGGCTTCATCCTTCCCTTCCAAGCTTAAACGCTTTTATTTTCTCATCCACAGATCAATAGGGCTGGCAGGAAAGTGTCTGTCTTCCATGTCAGAACAGTGAGACCCCAGCAGGTCAGAGGGCCCCAGCCCCTCCTTGGGGTCCTTACACCCAGCCTAGCTGAGCAGGAGTCCGAGACGCAGGCTGGACCACACTTGAGCATCCAGCCGTCAGCGTACAAAATCAGATCTGATCGGGCCTGCGGAAGATAAATGAGCTGGAGTCCCCCAGCTCCAGATTTGGTCATCTCTTTATGAGCTCTGAAGGGCCTATTAGCAGCTCTGACGAAGACTGGGTGAGATGAAGTCGGCCTTGAACAACGTTAGCTGGCAGAATCAAATCAGTCCCAGTCCCCCTGGGGAGAAGGAGACTGGCGGGCTTTCAGACACAGCATCCTCTCCTCTCCATTGCCCAGAAGGTTTATATGAACACTCAGTGGGGGGGAAAAAAAAAACAGGTAAGCACTTTTTTTCCAGTAGAATCGCCTAAGAATTTCCTCATATATCTAATAGCTTCTCCTCAGGCAATTTGACCTCCCCGCTTAGACAGTTGTGCTCTTATTTTCCCTCTCAGAGTCTCTACTTAGGAGGGGCTGTCACCATCTAGAGAGGCCAGCTGAAGCCAGCTCCCTCGTCACCGCTTCTGAACCCTGCATCCCACTCAATTCTTTAGAAACTGGACTGGTCTTCAGGGTGCTGAGGCCATGTGGGGTGGGGGATACAGGACAGGGACTGGAGGTCCAGCTCTTCGTCGCTGGGAGACTGTGGGCTGTCGACCCTCTCCAGCCGTAGTTAACTCTTCTGTAAAATGGGACAGTTTGTTGCATCCCAGGGTGACTGCCATGAGGAGCAAATGGAATCATGGAATCATGTGTTTACAGCTGATGAGACATTCATTAAAGATCCCTCAGTCCTTCCCCTCTTAGCCAACATAACTGATCAAGGGGCATCTAGAGAAGACAAACAGCTCCACCAAGGTAATTAAGATAATTAAAAGGTAATTAAATCTAGGACAAGGTTTGGGGAGAAGGAAACACCTTCCTGAAGAAAATGCAGGCCATACATGGGACTGAGTGAACTGATGAGGATGATTATAATTTTTGTAACTTTCAGTTTGAATTAAAAAAAAGAAAAAATCCCACAAGGACTCAGAGGCAAAAAATATACAAATCAATTTTCACTACAAAGTAAAGGAGCTCTTACAGTGGAGGATTCCTGGACTGAATGTCAATATTATGACATAGTGTGAGTGTGTTTCGTGTTTGGTAATTGCAATCATTGTTCCTTCTGTTGTGGTCATCCATTTACGATGCTTGGTGTCAGTTTATTTCTCTCTTGTAAAAATAAAATACAGTGTGTATGTGTGAAAAAAAAGAAAAGAAAATGCAGGCCTATTAATGAATAAATTGCCCCTACCCTACATCTCAGGTCACATGATATATAGACCAAAGAAGACTTAGGTATGAATGCTGACTTCCCAGCTGTGTGACCTTGGTCTGGTCATTTACCCTCTCTGATCCTCCATTTTTAGCTGTAGAATTGGTACAATAATACTATTTATGTTGGAAGGTTGTTGAAAGAAAAGTATGCATAATCCCTGACTGAGTAGCTGACACCAACATCACACTCCATAAATATCAGTTACCTTCTCCTCTCTTTTCTTGTTTCCGTCTGTGGAATGTGAGATGTTTGCCCTCCTGCCTTGCCCCACACCCTTGCTTCTCACTGTGTGTCTGTCTCTTTACCTTACTTTATTCTTTACCCACTCTGGGGCTACTTGCCTCTCTCAGGCTTCTTGCTCAGAAATCCCTCCAGCCCTCTATTATTCAGACATATGGCAGTCTTAATCCTCCTCATGCTATAAGTTGTGATTATGCGTCTAACTCCCTTACTTAATTGTGAGCTCCCTGAGGTTGGGGACTGTCTCTTATTGATCAAATAATGATTGATTGAGAGGTTTTAAGTATTTGCTTTTTAAATCCAGAGACCACTATTTGTGTGCCAAAAAATAGGAGTGAGCAGAGAGTGAGACAGACAAGGAACCTGCCCTCTTAGGACTTAAATTCAAGGGGGGCTGGGGGGAGGGAAACAGAAACCAAAACCAAAGTACAAGTAAACAATAAGATAATTAATATTTGTAATATGTCCTTCCAAAGATGGAAACCAAAGGATTGAGATGAAGTGGAAGTGGCTTTTGATTGGAAAATCTTTCCAAGGAGGCTCCATTCAACCAGGATGTCACATGAGACACAAAGGGTAACATCTGAGGGGCTCCATTGTTGACAGAAAGAATGAAGAAACACAGTCTTGGCCAAAAGCCAAGGCGAGAGAATTTCTTCAGGGAGAAGGAATAGGATATGCAAAGGTCCTGAGGCAGGGAAGAGCTTGGTGGCTCTCGGAATAAAAGGAAATTATCGTACCCAGAGCAGACCGTGTATGGTGAACCCGAGGAAGCAGGTTACAGGGCTCAGTAGGACAAAGTAAGGTATTGAGATTAGAGGTCGGCAAACTACGGCCCTCAGGCCAAGATTGGCCTGTTGTCTGTTTCCATAAATCATGTTTTGTTAGAACACAGCCGCACCCATCCATATCTATACACATCTACATGCCGTCTATGGCTGCTCTCAGGCTAAATGGCATGGCCAAGTACGTGCAACAGACACCTCATAGCCCACAAAGCCAGGAAACACATACTCTCTGGCCCTTTACAGAAAAAGTCCGCTGATGCAAAAAAGTTTGAGGATGCAGAAAGAAGCCAGTGTGAAGGGTTTTTAACCGAGGAGGGATTTATCTGATCAGACACTCAGTGCCTGGTGCCGACTAGCTTCTCAAACGTGCTTGTTGAAGGAGTGAGTGGATACTTAGATGAATAACCCTTCATTATCCACAGCCATATAATACAATTCCCTCTGGAAGCACAAATAATTGGGGGTTTACGGGACTGAGTGGGCGGCCCCCAATCTATCCATCCGGGGAGACTCCGTTTTTCACAGCACTAGCAGCTGAAGGATACTTAGAAAATTGAATGTTTGATGCAGCTTCAAATTGGAAATAGCAGTGTGGTTTTCACCACAGGGAACCCTCTTAATGTAAATCCAACCCAATTACACACACGCAGGCAGGCGCCGAGTTTGCAGTAAGACTGAGTTTTGCCCAGCAGCAAACTAGGCACAGCTTGGGAGAGGGAAAGGAGGGCTGCCGGAGAGGGTGCAGGAGCTGCAGAAGGCACTTCCCCCCGCCAACCCAGGAGTCACTCGTGTGACTCACGTGTGGGGGGTTGCTGGGTGGCTTACAGAACCCCAGAGGAAAAGGATAGAGTGGTTTATGCAAAGGCACGCCAAGCTGCACCCGGCAATTGCAACATCACGAATGGGGGAAATTGCTTGAAAATCGTAACTAACTTTTGGACCCTGAAAGCCATTCCTCTGGCCAGTTACTGATGACCAAAGCCTTAGGGAAAGTTGAGACTGGGGCTTTTTTTTTCTCGATCAGTGGCAACAAGCTTTGTGGGTTGTATGCAAGACTAGACATGTAGAATGATGGGTGTTCTCAGGCTGAGGTAGGCTGGACACAGAATTGGGTAGATTGAACATCTGTGCTGTGGTCATGGGGGTTCTTATGAGGGTAATGCCTTTCTGAGTGCTACAGGGTCCCCCATTCAATGCCCACTTCCTGAAATATAGACATGGGGGCCCTTGCCACCACCTGCTAAGTATCCAGGGTTCCACTGGATTCTCCTAAGAACTTATGTTAGTCAGTTTGGGCTACCATAACAAACTACCACAAACTGGCTGGCTTTAAAACAACAGAAATTTATTTTCTTTCAGTTCTGGAGCCTAGAAGTCTCAAATCAAAGTGCAGGCAGGGTCATACTTTCTCCCAAGACTTGAAGGGAGGATCATCCTTATCTCTTTCCTAGCTTCTGTTGGTGGCTGGCCATCCTTGGTGTTCCTTGGTTTGTAGTTGCATTATTCTCCTCTCTACCTCCATGGGCACATGGGCTTCTCCCCGTGGGTCTCTGTGTCTGAATTTCCCAATCACTGGATTAGGGACCACCCTAATTCAATATGACCCCATCTGAACTTGATTATATCTGCAAAGACTCTATTTCCTAATAAGGTCATATTCACATAGGTGCCAGTGGTTAGTGTTTGAACATATATTTCAGGAGACATAATTCTACCCATGATAGAGTTGTAGGTCAAGGTCCTGTGGAAGGCTCCTATAGAAGGAAGAACCCACCCATGGCGTGGATTAGACATTATTCTCACTGGCTAGAGAGGGCATTTGGAGAAGGTAGTTGTGTTCCCACTAGTATGAAGGCTCTGGGTGTGGGTAATCTTGAGTGTCCAGCAGACCAGACCAGCTCATGGAAGACTTGACCTCCAACCCAACACAAGTGCTGGGCACCCAAATCAACCCCTTCCCGGAGGTCCTCTTCTCAGCTCTTTCTCTAGCACCTCCCCAGACAGACACCTCACTTTCTATCTTTTGCTGACCCTCTACTCCCCTGTGCTCCCCAGCCTATCTGCCTCTTACCCACATCAAAGGCTAATTCTCTTCTTTCCCTCTGCAGCCTTTGGTGGCTCATGGAAGAGTCAAATGATGCTCAAAACATGAGCTTAAATGGTTTTCCCTTCATCAAAGGTAGGAAGGGCTCCATTTTTTTAAAGTCATAATAAAAATAATAATAAACACTGATTTACCTTCCTGGAGTGAAAACATTTTTCTTCCATCTTAGAAAAGGCATCTTTCTGCCCAAGACATGTCTGATCGACAATGTCTGATGCAGCAAAGAAAAACTAGATTGAGTGCCACAGTAATGAAGGTTTGAAGTTCCTATGCCCCTGCCAACCTTTGACAAGTAGTGTAGTCAGCACCTAAACTCTGAAATGTACAGAGAGGGAACTCCGTGAAAGGCCTATAGCTTAATTTCAAATGGAAACCTCCACTCAAAGCTAAAGGCTCAGGGAAAAAAAAAACATCCGCATCAGCTTGTCTCAAGCTGTAATGTGAACACAGGTCACCTGGAGCTCTTGTTAAAATGCAGATTCTGTTCTCTAGGTAGGTCTGGGCTGGGGCCTGAGAGTCTGCTGTTCTCACAAGATCTTAGATGCTGCTGTTGCTGCTTGTCGCCTGACCACACCTCGAGTATCAAGGATCTATATAATTGCTCACCCTGGAGCATCTGTATCCAATTCATGAGACAGCCAACAGCCATGCTGATCCCTCTTAGTCAATATAGGAAATCATCCAAGAAAAATGGTTCCCATGAGAGTCTACAAAGCTACCTTCAGCTTGAACAACAAGTGAGGGTTTGTAAATATGGTTATGTTTTCCTAAATTGGCATTCATGCCAACCAAGTTTCTACCAGTAACTACACAATTTCTATAAAATCCTATGATTCTAGGAAAAATAAAAATTTTGTCATTTTACAATGATCCTGATTATGGCAGGAAGTGGGAGAAAGGTTTCATATTGAGGTCTGCGTCCATGCAGATGTATTGGACCCTCACTAAAACCCTACAGGAAAGGTGAAGAAACTGAGGCCCAGGGAAGCGAAATCCAAAATTGGCTCTAAGCGCCAAAATTATTTCACTGGAACGCATCGGTCCTCATGGTCCCTGTTGATTGGTTCCTCATTGGTTTTCCCTCTCTGATGCTCAAGCCTGATTTCTCCTTGTGCGGACCCGATTAGAGTTAGACAGCAAGCAAGTTTGCATCCTCACTTTCTCTGAACCTCAGCTTGCTCCCATTAAAACTGATAACTGGGCTTCCCCGGTGGTGCAGTGGTTAAGAATCCGCCTGCCAATGCAGGGGACATGGGTTCGAGCCCTGGTCTGGGAAGATCCCACATGCCATGGAGCAACTAAGCCCATGCGCCACAACTATTGAGCCTGCACTGTAGAACCCGTGAGCCACAACTACTGAAGCCCGCTTACCTACAGCCCGTGCTCTGCAACAAGAGAAGTCACCGCAATGAGAAGCCCACGCACCACAACGAAGAGTAGCCCCCTCTCGCCACAACTACAGAAAGCCTGCACACAGCAAGGAAGACCCAACGCAGCCCAAAATAAATAAAATAAAATAAATTAATTAAAAAAAAAAAACAGGGTAACCATAGGGTCTACTCCATAGAGCTGACAGAAGAATCAACCTGAGGGGAGTCTCTCTGCATGGATCCCATAAAAAGGAGCACAAAGCCTATCCCACTCCCTCCAATCAACCATGGAGGCAGAAGGAAAGGAAGGGCAGGAGCCCCAAATCACTGTTCTGGTCCCAGAAATCCACTGCCCAGTCATTTCCTGCATGTGCTAACTTCCCCTCCATGGTGCTCAGTTACAAGACTCCTCGCCCATGACAGCAGGGAAGGGAGTGGCCAGAGCTGACATAAAATTGTGACTAACTTCTAAATAAACCACGGGGGTGCCGGGATTAGGATTTCCACCCCCGTTCCATAACTCCTTGACCTTTTCTGAGTGGGGATGTTGGGGAAATGACCAAGGAAGTGGTGACTTGTATGTATCTGGGGTATCTGAAAGTTCTTATTCCTTCTAAACCTGCACAGGGTGGAGTTTACTGGTTAATATCTCAGCTCCAGAACCCAGCCTGGAATCCTGATTCTAACATTCCAGGTATATGACCTGGGTCAAAGCTCTTAGCCTTTCTGTGCCTCAGTTTCCTCATCCGTAAATGTCATAATGTTATTGTAAAGGGCAAGTGAAGGAACTCATATCATACACTTACTTTTTTTCCTGGCTCATAGTAAACATTCGATAAATAATAGTGATCACTATTATTTTTATTTTGCTATCATCATTGGCAGCTCTCCCTGCCAATATAGCTTAAACCTTTTCCCTGTAACTCCTGTCTTTTCACAGTCTGGGTTTCGAGAATCAAACACTGTTTGATTTCTCTTTCTCTTCTCTCCCTCAGTAAACATAGTCAGAGTTCTGGAGTTTTTTGTGAGGGTTTTTTGTTGTTGTTGTTGTATTTATTTTAATTTGGCAAAAGACAAATACTAATTTTTTCCAAACTTACTGAGATATAATTGACAAGTAACATTTATATATTTAAGGTATACAACACAATGATTGATATATGTATACCCAGAATTTTCAAATGGAATAGCCACTGGAAATAAATTCCCTCGAGTTCTGTAATAGTTTAATCTTGAAAAAAAGAGCAAGGAAGTCTGATTTAAAATGCTAAATCTTACAGGGAGGTGGTATGTTGCAGGAACGTGGTAGAAGATTCTGAGGTTTTACTTGGGCTCAATGGGGGAAAAAGATGATTAACTGGTAATGTCCAATATGGCCACAAAAGTGGGAAATTGGCAACAAGACAAACATGCAGCTCATTTGCTTTCCCTGTGGTGTAGAAGACAGAGAACCAGCCTTGGAGTCAAAGGAGTTGATTGGCCCCTTAATGGATGGTGTGGCTTTGAAAAAGTTAATCAATATTCCAGGTCCAAATCCCTCATTTTTATGAATGGGGGCTGCTCTGAATATTCAGAATTAATACACATAATTTAGTTTTAGGCATAGCATAGGGACTAATGGTATCAAATCTCTCCTTCTCTCTACTTCCACCTCCATCTCTCCTTCTCTTTTTCTCTCACCCTCCCTCCCTCTTGCTTTTTCCCTTTATACTCTCTGAACACTGGCCAGTCATCCCATTCTTTCGCCCCTCACTTTCTCTGATGACCTATCCCCACACAATTTCCACTTGAACGGGAATATTTCAGTCCTTCCCCCGGAGTCCGTGTGTTGGCCTCCAGTTCTGAACCCACAGGATCAGGGAATCTCATCACATTGCTGGTGGCTTGCCCTCCACATCCTTGCACAAAATAATGTTGCTAGAGCTTAACCCCTCAAAGTCTTCACTAGCTATTCTAAAAAACAGGCCATTCAATCGCCATTACTGATTGACTAAACTCCTCCTACCTGTCAGCTCCTTTTTGGTCACTGGGGATAGAGACATGAAAGAGATCTTCTTGTACTGGATACATGGAGTCATTAAATTACCTTAGGGGCTGAAGGCAAAATTCTTAGAAGAGGTCACAGCTGAACTGGGTCTTAAAACTTATTTCAGCAGAGCAGGGAGGGTTTATGAAAGGCAGAGGGATTCCCAAGCATAAAAGCATAGAACCCCAGAATTGGGTGCATTCTAATACTACCAGCTCCCCTTGGAGTGCCTTCTCCCCACTCCCAAGACCATCCTGCCCCTCACTCCCACCCCATTTCCTAGAATACTTCTGTGCTTCCATCCCATAATCCAGGTTTACATCTTTCACCCGAATCACGTCTCCCAGCATGAGTTACTTATCCTGTGTTCCAGCCTCTCTGGCTTAATTACCATCTAATCCAACAACCCAGCCCAGTGAATTTCAAAGAGTAACCCAAAAGGAACACCCACATAACACCCTGGAGAGCTTATTAAAAATGCAGTGTCCGTGGCTTCACCCATGATCTTCTGAGTCAGAACAGCAGGGAGGAGACTACAGGAGTCTACATTTTCAGAAGATCTCCCCACGACTTCACTGCACACCCAAGATGGAGAACTGCAGCCTCCGTCCTTGCTAAGGTCACATGAGTTAATAACGGCTTCTCCTTCCTGGGAATTTATTGAGCACCTTCTATAGGCCAACCATTCTGTGAAAAATGTTCATATACATCAACTCTTTAAAAGTGATCATGCCATTAATTTGTGCCCTGTTTGAGCCAGGTTCAAATATCATTGCCTTTAATTCTCCCAACAACTGTGTTGATAGGTGCATTGAATAAGAATAAACTCTTCAAGAAATCTTTTCCTCCTAAATAGTTTGAAGTTAGGAAGCAATACAAATAGCTCTGGTGTGTGCATATCTCTGTGCCTCCAAGACTGACCATGTGGATCCACCCAGTCTGGACAAAGAGCAGAGAAGAAGGGAAGAGCAGAGAAGAAGGGAAGAGCAGAGAAGAAGGGAAAGAGCAGAGAAGAAGGGAAAGAGCAGAGAAGAAGGGAAGCCACCACGCACAGCAATGTGTCCTGGGTGGGCCTAAAAGGACTCAGACATTGTCTCCTGAACTTTCATTTTGGCCTGTGGGCTTAAGTTTTTTGTTTTTTTTTTAACATCTTTATTGGGGTATAATTGCTTTACAATGGTGTGTTAGTTTCTGCTTTATAACAAAGTGAATCAGTCATACATAAATATATGTTCCCATATGTCTTCCCTCTTGCGTCTCCCTCCCTCCCACCCTCCCTATCCCACCCCTCCAGGCTGTCACAAAGCACCGAGCCAATATCCCTGTGCCATGCGGCTGCTTCCCACTAGCTATCTACCTTACTACGTTTGTTAGTGTGTTGGGCTTAAGTTTTGACAAATGAAGCAGTCAGATAATGGCAGGGAATGTTCTTAACAACCCTCTGCCCAAGCATGTAGGGTATATGGTGCCTGGTATAGGGTTCTTGAATAAGAGATTTGCATTTAAAACAAGACTCTGTCACTCATTTTCTGAAAGAACTTGAGTGAGTCAGGAGAGATCTGAATGGTAGAGGATTTACCCCTAAGGGTTTTAGGAGAATTCAAAGAGATACTACATGCAATGCATTCAGCATACTCCAGGGTTTCAATACGAGGATGATGGAAGACTTCACAGCCCCTCACTCTGAATTCAAACCCAGCCTCATTTCTGCCTGTGCTCAGAGAATCCCTAGACCCCATTTCCCCTTTTGCAGACCCTGATCTTCTGTTTTCTCTTCTCTGTTTTCCCCTGAAGCTCAGACCTGCTCAGCAGGGAGGTGAACTGCTAGACAAGAGGCCCTCATCACTTGGGCATCACCATGAAGTGGGAGAAGTCCCCTGGGACTACCTGCACAGCATGAAGTGGGCTTCAGGAGTTGGAGGCCGAATAAAGTGGGATGAGGAACCGGGTCTCACCAACAGGCTGCCTTCAGCCTGGCTTTACAGAAATTGTGACGCTGAGCCTCACAACGTTGACAGGAGGGTTGGTTACAAATGAGTGACTTGGGGAGGGTTTCAGTCATTTCCAGTGGGGATGGAAGAGCCTGGCTGAGCTGGAAGTGGAGCTGAGTGTGGTGCCAGGAAAGCAGAAAGAACTCCTGGTATTTGCCAAGAAAGAACACACCCCCATCCCTAAACCCCCAACATACATACCAATGCAGGTCATAAGGGTGGCCCGTATCCATGATGGTAGGTATCCTGTCCACCTCATCTACCACTCTAGCCAACCCAAAGAAGAGTTGAATGAATGAATGAATCTAAAGGACCAGAAGGACTCTCAGCCTTGGTTGCAGAAGGATCCTCCCAATTCTGAAATTTCAGCCAGGAGTGGCCTTCTCACACATTTTGGGGGGAAAGAAAATAAAGTTGATGCCTCCTAGTGTCAAGCACGCCGCTAGGAAACTTACACCCATTCTTCCACTTAATCTCCTCTTAGCAGTTCTGCTAGGCTTACATCCCCAACTTTGTTTTATTCAGAGGAGCCTGGCCTACGTCAGAGAAGTTAAG
This sequence comes from Stenella coeruleoalba, assembly GCF_951394435.1. NCBI lineage: Eukaryota > Metazoa > Chordata > Mammalia > Artiodactyla > Delphinidae > Stenella > Stenella coeruleoalba. Next base: position 19,419,851 of record NC_137161.1, on the reverse strand, counting down.
TGACTTGCCCAACATCACACAGAAAGAATAGGTAGAGCAGGGTTATGAATCCGTGAAGCTCTCCCTACAGTGCTGGTGCTCTTTTTCATCATACCACTTCAAGGCACTGGAGACTCCTCTGCACACCTTACCAGTCAAGAGGATTCACTTCACCCTTCTCCTCTATTTATAGCTTAGAGAGAACTAAAGGGATTTTTGTTTGTCTTTGTTTTATTGGACCCTTTTCACCTACTTAAACCCTAGACCAGCTCTATCCAATAGAAATATAATGCCAAATATACAAGTTTTAAATTGTTACTGGTCACATTAAAAAGAAAGCCAACAGAAACAAGGCGAAATCTATACTAATGATGTATTTTGTTTAATCCAATATATCCCAAATATTGTCACTTCAACATGTAAGCAATGTAGGAAATTATTAGTAAGCTATATCATACTAAGTTCCTGGATACTCAGTGTGTACTTTACCCTCCAGCACATCTCAACTTGATGAGCCAGTTTTCAAGTGTCTGATAGGCCCTGTGGGACAGAGAACCCCTGCATGTATAAGACAGGGTATTGTGTTGAGGATGGAACAGAAAAGAGCCCTAAGGAGCCTGCAGCACTGTCCCTGGAGTCCTGGCCTCGTGGACCCCTGCTACAGGTGGCCTTGGGTGGCTAGAGCCTGGTAGGGTGACCCCCAACTGCAGGCTGTCTCCTGTTCATGTTCCCGGGGAGGATCAGAGAGACCCCTGAGTTGGCAGGTTGTAGGGCCACCCATTTCCCCACTGGAGTCTCAAATCAACCCAAGTGGTCCTCCCCTGGAGTGTGTGGTTTGTCCCTGTGCTGTCCCTGCCTTTCCTTCTTCAGGTCTGGGCAACCAGAGCCCCATGGGAACCCAGCACTACAGGCTGTCACTTGGCCCAGACCAGCAGGAGGGCTGTGAAGCGGGGATCGTGCGCCAGAGCCAGCAAGGTAGGGATTCCTTCCTCCCCACCGCGTGTTTGCCCTGTCTTCCATATTGGAAGCTCTCGCTCGCCCCTGTCTCAGGCCTGGCTGGGCTCCCTTTTGAGTGTCTTCAGCTCGACAGGAAAGCTGCCAGGCTGGGCCAAGGAGGCTGGAACGACTCTGTCCCTTTGTTAGAGACAGGAAGTGCCTGAGGCCCATTTGCTGAACTACCATCCACTCCCAACGGGCACCTGGCAGCTAACAGATTAATCACAGCAATGGATTATGTTTCCTGAGCACTTACTATAGCCCCAGAATCTGAGCAAAGCCCTTGACACAGATTATCTCATTCAGTCCATTCTCTACCTGGCAGCCTGAACCAGCTTTTTGAAACACAAAACTGATCGTACAACCTTCTTGCTTCAAAGACTTCAGTGAATTCCCAGTGCTCAGAGCAAAGACCCAAACGCTCAGCATGGCCTCTGAGCAGGCCAGGCTCCTGCTGGCCCCTGAAGCCCATCTGGCCCTCCCCCCCCTCCCCTCTGGCCTCCCACAACCATCCTTGCCAGCTGACAGGGGACTCGGCAGGGCTGGGGGCTCGCTTTGAGACAGTAGCAGGAGTTTGTGGGCTGGCTCTGCTATTGACAGGCTGCCCCCACCTCCTCGGTTGTCATCCAGGGTGGATCACACGAAGCGGCCAATTACTATTCACTGTGACTTTACACGTGGCATACCAGCACAGACACACGCCTGCAACACTGCTCTTTCTGCTCTGAAGCTTCTTCAACCTTGCTCAGATGCTAACTTGCCAGAAATCCCCAGTGGATTCTCCCAAATGTAGGCAGCATCACCACCTTCCTGGGCGACAGAAGAGCGCACCTCTCTGAATTCAAGGGACGCTTGATGCCCAGGACCCAGATGCAACTTGCTCTGGAGGACATGCCACGATGCCTCCTGTCACCTGTGCAGAAAGCACTTTCCCTTCCCCTGTCTCACCTCACCCTCCTCCAGGATCCTGAGACAGCCAAGCCAGTCCCTAGTCACTTATGATATCCATGTCACAGATGAGGAAACTGAAGCTCAGAGATGGGAAACAACTTGCTCGAGATCATACAGTCAAGAAGCAACAGAATCGTGCTTTGAACGTGTGTTCAAATGTGCGTTCATCTTTGAAGGAAAGATGACATCTGGGCTGGAGAGGCTCTGCTGGAGGGGCAAGCCTACACACCTGAGCCCCACCCTCTTGGAGAGCTGCAGGGGAGGGAGCCACAGGGTCCAGAGGCAGAGGGTTTGCCTCCCAGCCTTTGCTAATGTGAGAGAAGACTCAGTCTTCTCTCCTGGCAACTCCATACTGCCTGCTAGGGTTCTTAACTCTTCCTTTACATCCCAAGTTTCGAGTTTAGTGTCCTCACTTTCCCACCAAACACCTCCCGGCTACACCAGGGTCAGAGTGATCCACCGAAAGGAAGGTGATTGCCAGCGTTGGTCCCTCAGAGGCCCCCCAAGCAGCAGACCAAGTGCTGCTCTCTCCATCCTTAAGTCGTTTCCAGGCTGACTCTCTCTCAATCGCCCAGAGCCCCAGTGAAGACTGTAGCATCTTTCACCTGGGCTCAGGTCCCAGCCCTCCCTGGCCTCCCAGCCTCCAGAGGACCCCGGGTCCTTCTATGCAGAGCTGGGACCACATGCATGGTGAAAGGTGGCGCTGCAGCAGTGTGGCTGTTGAGACCCCCAGCCCCACATCCCCTGCAAGGTTTGGACCCACAGGGGCTGGGTTTGGGGCTCTGATCCGCCATGGGCTCACTGAGCTCAGTTCTGGGGCTCAGTTTCTTTGTCTATTCTTTGAGAGTCGTTCTATCTGTTCTAATTAGAGTGGTTATGAGAATTAAAAGGGTTACTAAGTAGAATAAAGTCAGGTACTTAGTATATACTATTTTTTACCTCCCTTTCTAGAGCCTCAGGGGCTGCTACTCTACGCCCATCACTACACAAATTGCTCCTGGTGTGCTCCTGCCTCCAAGCTTCCTCTCCTCTCCAAGTCACGCCTCAAAACTGAAACCCTCATAATTGAATCTGCCCTCGCTACCCAACCAGCCACTGATGATTCCTAACACACTGGTGATCATCTGTCTGGGGTTCTTATTCTGGAGCTCCTCCATCTCCTGTCTCTCAGATTATTCCCTCACACCCACTAACCCCAGGCCCATGGTCTAGCTTACCCCACGCTCAGGATCCTGAGACCCCAGACTCTACTCCTCTACCTGGGGAGGGAGGGGATTCCCAAGCTCTTGCCTTATATTCATTCTGCATCATCTGTAGCCCTGTTTCTCCATGTCTTCCTCTGACCACCTGCATGGCGTCACCCAGGAGCTGGTGTTAAATGTAGATTCCTGGGCCCCACCCCAGGGTGCTACATTTTTAACAAACTCACCAGATGATCCGCAAGTCCGTGAAGTCTGAGAGCCACTAATCCAGAAGCCCTTGTCATGTGATACAGCCTGATGCCCTCAGTGGCTGAGTCTGACCTTCTCCATCCTCATCTTCCCCACGTGCCCGTGACATGCCACTCAAGCCCCACACCCAGGAACCCTCTCCTTCTCTCTCCTTTGGGGCATGTCTGTACTTTCTCCCAGGGGCACCTCCCTTGCCACTGCCTCTAGGAAGCCTCCTTGGCTCCAGAAACCTGAGCCACTCGTGCCTTTCTCTGTGCAGTTCGTAGCAATTTGCTTATCTTTGCATGATGTGGACGACCTTCCTCTGTGGGCCTGGGCATCTGGAGCCACCCAGGCAGGGTCTTCTACTTCAGATTAGATGGGAGGGTGGGAAGAGGGTCAGATAATGGTCTGAAAATAAGGTGGGCCTTTCTGAGCAGCCGTGGTGCATATTTGCCTTTATGGATGGCTTGCACGACGCCATCCATGCAATGTTGTCACTCAGATCTGACAGGTGAGGAGACTGGAGCTCGTGAAAGCTTAAGTGATGACTGTGATGCTGATAAATGTCAGAGCCAGGCCTCAACCTCAGCTCCACCCATCTGCAGGGGTATTGTGAAGACATGACACTGAGCACCGGAGACAGTGGCCATCAAACGGCTAAAGATAAGCCAAAGACCTCGATTCCTCCCCAGGCCTGTAGGGTCCCTGAGGACCCCTCTTTGCCCACAGCACATCTGTGACTCTGAGCCAGGCCTTTGATGCAGGGTGACCCTGCTCTGAACACCAGTGTCACCATCAGAAGTGTGGGATCTATTCACCACTTAGATGTACGGACTTGCTTTATACTCCTAGAGAAATGCAATACAAAATGAATGCATCCATCAAAATTCTGTGTGATTTCCCTCTTTATGATGGGGAAGGAAGGGTTGACCAGAGAGGTGGAGGGCAGAGGGGGAGGAGAAGTTAACTTGACGTTGGGTTTCAATTTTTGAGTTACTAATCTAATTAGTGACAGTTTACCCTGTTAGACGTACGGCTTTCCAAAAATTAGAAATATCTTTTCTTTCCAAAAGGCTGTTGGAGAGGAGATAATTACCCCAGTACAAGCTGTGCTTATTCTCATAATTCTCTTTCTTTTTTTTTTTTAAACACAACAACATTTCCTACATGTGTTCAATGAAGCTGAAAATGCTATTTTGATAATGGGCTCACAGAACATTTAATAGGCCTGGATGACAATGTGAGACTTTCTTAAGAAAAGGGAAGGCAATGAAAAGCTATTACAGGAGTCAGTAATGGGAACTGGAGGTCTGCCGTAGACATCACTGCAGTTCTCAGTTTTGCCGTTTTCTTAATAAGGCTCTTTGGTGATCACCTCTGAAGTATGATCTCAACAGAACCCAGAGCCCTTGGCCCTGTCCTTCCTCAACCTGACCCTCCCCGTTACCGAGATTGAAATCTCCTTCCTGACCCTCGCCCCGCCGCCATTCCATAAAAATTGACTGAGTACCTACCATGGGCCAATTTCCCTATTATGTGCTGGCAGTAAATTAAAAATAATCTTTGTCCCTTCATGTCACAGTCCCAAGGAAGGCAGATAAGAAAAGAGAAGAGCGAGCCCACGTGATGGGTTCCCTGAGAGGGCAGCAAAGCGCTCCGCAGAAGCAACTCAAGTTTCTGGTCTCAAGAGATGAGTAGGACCTTCCCAGTGTGAGAAACCAAGCCTCATTATCTAGCTTCAATTGTATACCCATCCCTGGACCCACTCCTGAGGCCAGAAGTATGAAAAACACTCTGGCCACACGATGACAATACCCTTCCTTGAAAATAACAATGAAGTCAACCCTTGGGAAACCCCTGGGAGACTGACTACAGGGGAAATACATTTCCTCAAAGAGTGCTGTGGTCCTCTTACCAGAAACAGGGGCAATAGAGGCTGAACGGGCTACAATAGCAGTTGTCCACTAAGCAGGTAGCCACATACTACCCCCACCAGAAGCCATGCCATTTCTATGCTGTGCAGATATAGGAATCCACAACTCCTAGAACTTGAGCCCAAAGGGAGTTACTCTCAGGCAGGTCAGCCTCAATAATGCTCTGTGTCCTAAACCAAAGGTCCTGATTCTCCCTAGGATAAGGGATGCTTGCCTGTCTGAGGTTCATGGGCTTGGTTGTTCTCCCGGGCAAGAAGAGGAGAAAATTACCTTGCCATTCTATCTGACTTCCTAGAATAATAATAATAATGACTGAATGAAGCATCTCAAGAAACTTTCCACCTACATGAATAATAACAATCCAGTGGGGAAATATTACTCTGGAGAAGTGTATAAGTTCTAGAAGCCTTGAGAAAGGAGAGAGAAACTTTGCTACAAAGTGAGTGAGGAGTGGAGTAAACTTACGGAAAAGAGGTTACGCTAGGAGACTGGATATGAACCTTATAGAAATGAATCATGACACATGCGCTGAGGTCAGAAGAACTGATGAGCCATTGTTGATGTTTGCGGATGTTCAAAATACTCTCACACACAAAAGTGAGCCAGTTTTCTATATGAGAAAACTTGTCATCCCAAGAAATAAAGTAAATCCCTAGTTATAAGAGAGGGTAATGGAAACCGCCACCGGGGAGATTCATGAGTGTCTACCGGATTGAAAGGATTATAATGAGGTTGCATATCCACCAGTGGGTGTCAGAATTCCTCGGAGGAAGGTAACTATCTCTGCATGGGGAAAGACTCGATAAGTTTCTTTTTTTGCGGTACACGGGCCTCTCACTGTTGTGGCCTCTCCCCTTGCGGAGCACAGGCTCCGGACGCACAGGCTCAGCTCAGCGGCCATGGCTCACAGACCCAGCCACTCCGCGGCATGTGGGATCTTCCCGGACCGGGGCACGAACGCGCGTTCTCTGCATCGGCAGGCGAACTCTCAACCACTGCGCCACCAGGGAAGCCCTCGATAAGTTTCTTATAAGAATAGACAACCCTCCACGGCGGGAGAGGCCACAGCAGTGAGAGGCCCGCGTACCGCAAAAAAAAAAAAAAAAAAAAAAAAAATCAGCGTGGTTCAGAACAAAGATTGCATATGAAGAGCAGGAGGTCGTGAATCCGAGAGATGGTGAGGATTCAGGGAGATCTTGAGGAGGACCACAGAAGTGGGCATTTGAGGCTGTCTTATCCCAGTCCCAGGGGTTGGCCGACATCTGGGTTACAGGAATCAAAAATGAAGAAATGAATGAATTACTGTTTGTTCAAGGTCCTCTTCACGGTACTATAAAGTATCTTTTGAAATATCTGGGTACTTTTATCTCTTTTTTTCTAGATAGTACACTTAGTACCTTTAACTTCATGCATATAACCAGGGCTTCCAAACACTTCCTTCATTCGGAGAGACAATTCTTTCTGTCTCATGTTATTCTATTTACATCAGTGGGTTTTCTACGGCAGCATTTGCTCCAAAACTTACTGTAACACCTCTGATCATTTAGCATGTCTCCTTAGCCCTGAAGAACTGCAGAAAATCAAGAAGATGGAGAAGCCACAGTGGAGACTGAGAGGAGGATTTCAGGGAAGGCTGGGAAGAAAGCAAGGCTTTGTTCTCACAGGGCAGGAATGTGACCGCCCAGCCCCTGAGCTCCACCAGGGCAGGAATCCTATCTGTCTGATCTATTCTCGTGCCCTCAGAACTTGGGGAAATGTCTGGGAAAATGCATAGGTACTCAATAAATATTTCTCAAATGAATAAATAAACTCTACAGAGCTCAATGAATTCAGTATTATGACTCATAGAGATGAAGAAACTGAGGTAAAATGGATTTCTCCAAGTCCCAGAATCCCAGGGCCGGGAAAGTGATTCTAGTGGGTTTGGCTGCAAAGCCTGCATCATTTTCAGTCTCACACATGGCTCTTTCTTCCTATTTAAAGAATTGTGCTTCTTGTTGCCTTGACCCCCCACTTGCTGTTTGCCATGATCGAATCCTCAGCCCTTTGCAACACTTAAAGCTGTGGTTCTCCACCATTAGAAGGCATTAGAATCATACAGAGAGCTGGACAAACCTGCAGGTTTCTGGGCTCCACTCCCAGAAATACTGATCCCGTCGGCCTCGGTGAGAGCTGGGCATCTGTAGGCTTAACCCAGGTCCATTACATGACTAATGCCTTTATGGGAAAACAGTTTGGGTGGTGCAGCCGGATCCTTGCAGAAGCCCTTTATCCGTTTGTGTGTGTCCCTTGGCGCCTGTGGTTTTCTCAGGGGACCACCCTTGTGCTACTTGAGCCCACTTTGTCCGATTGCACAGAAAGCTGGAAGTTCCTAGGAAAGTATGTCCTCCCTGAGAACTTTTAATGTGACTGTGGTGTGCAATTGCATGAAAACTCAACTTCCTTACTTCAAATCAGGATACCTCTGAGGTTTAACTAAGAATCCAGTATCATTGCTGGATCAAGCCGTAGTCAACCTCGTAGGACTTTGCCTGAGCTCACACTCTTGCTTGATCCCCTGCCCATTCCTGTCTGATTTGACCCTCTCTTCCCAGTTTCCCTTCATAAGTTACCTGCTAATGAATCCTCATCTCAGAGTCTGCTTCTGAGCATCTGACCTAAGACACACTTCCTGGCTTCAATCCTTCATTGTTTATGCCCTGCCTATGCACTTCCCAGAGCTTGGTCTTTCAGAAAACTGAATATAAATAACTCAACCCCAATCAACACAGCTTGAAGCTTAAAAGTGGGTTCTCCCTCACTCCCAGGGGGCCATACGGATTTTGAGTTAACAGTCTTTGACACGGGGGAGGCAAGCTGGAGGGCAGAAGGAGTCGTGCCTCTTCCAGGAAGACAGAAATCCTTATACCCACGCTTAGCGTCGACAGAGTTGGGTCTGAACTGCTATTGGGAGCTGATGCAACATCATGCATCACCTTATGTGAGAGCTCCCCTTCTATCTGGCAAACCTGGAATCAGACCCATGTGCAATGAGTCCACTGGGCTTAGCCCCTATTTCTCTCCCGTCCCCTGTAGGAGAGATGCACTTGACATCCTCATCAAGACCCAGAAGTTTATCTGTCATTATTTTCCGTGCTTTCAAAAAAGAATAGAGAGAAGAAAAGTACATCTATTTCTTCATAGGGAACTGCGTGACTGAATGACACATCTCTCTGTTGTGAAACCCAAACTACTGTCATAAAAGATCTAGAAGAAAAAAAAAGGGAAGAGAGGGACAAGATGGCCTGAAGAGGAAGCACTCGCTATGTATTTACATTTCTATGGAAACGGTCTTGGGCAGACGTGGCCTTGGTCCTCTGTGGTCAGAGGGACGTGAGGTCAGGTGCCTAGCAGCTGGTCGGAGGCTGCTGCAGCAGCAATTTGCAGGGGATGGGATGGCACGAGAGAACAGACTCCAAAGGCCTCTAAACCTGATATCAACAGGAACCAGGAACTCATGGGTTTCTCTCTCCGAATGTCTAACAAGTCTTGTGACAATCTCCTCCCATATGCACTTGCAAATGGGCCCCATCTTCATTTCCCCCTCCCTCTAAAAAGACCATGCCATGGAACAGGGGATGCAGACATCAGAGAGACCTGCTACAGGACCAGGGTCTGGCAGAGAAGGAGGAAAGTGTTTCATTTGCACTCAGTGGAACAGGTAGAGTTGATTCCAGTAATGCAAGGATGGTTGTATATTATTAGCGTCAATCATACAGATTAGCAGATTAAAGAAGACACCATAACATCACTTTGAGAACTGCTAGAAACAAAACAAAATAGTTAGTAAGGGTTCATTCCTGATTAGGAAAAAAACAAACAAACAAAATTTACTACCGTAAAAATAGGAAAAAAATGTAGAATACAATAATGCTACTAGAGTTTGATAACTAAATCATACCTAATGATAAAATACCAGAATCATCCCCACTGATGCAAAACAGGAGAAGAAGCAGTTGACAACTATAATTATAGTTTAGCATTGTCCTAGAAGTCCTACTCCCCACAATGAGAAAAAAAAAGGAGGTTTAACTATGGATAATGAATGTGCAAAAGTACCACTATTTGCAGATAATCCTATCTATATGGAAAATCCAAGAGACAAATAAAAAATTGGTAAGATATTTAAGAAAAGTAGAAAGATATGTGGCTTAATATACACATATGTTGAATGTCGACTGTGGTCTTTCGTAGCATGATGTACACTATTTAATTCTCACTACAAACTAGCAATGTGGGTATAGCCTTCTGTTCTTACAGATGACACAACTCAGCCTCAGAGAGGTTTAGTATCTTAGTCAAGGTCACACAGCTTCTAACCACTGGAATAGCTGACTCCGTCTCAACTCACATTCTTCATGTACTAGTCCAAACTGACTTTTATTATTAGTATGAATGTTACTATATTAGCAATATTAATTTTTAAATGACCCTTTAGTAATTACTTTTTATGTGTCATGACTGTACGATGAATGAATGAACTCCATCTCCCCAAAGACTGGCAAATATTCCTTGTAGTTTCCATGATTAATGTACATTTCTTCAATGTGTAAAAGATTAATACCATCAATTGCTCACTTTCCCCAAATAGTATTTGTCACGTGTAATCCATGAACAGAAAAGTATATCATTTGGAACCAGAATAGATCAAAAAAAAAATGAAAACACTAAAATTTATAGATGCTTCACCTGATCTCCCTAGAAAATTTTCAAGACAAATATTATTTGTATAATTCAAATAAAAGAGGCTGATTTACAGGTACAAACTACTGCACATAAAATATATAGATAAGCAACAAGGATTTACTGTAGAGCACAGGGAACTATATTCAATACCTTGTAATAATCTATAAAGGAAAAGAATCTGAAAAAAATATGTGTATATAAAACTGAATCACTTGACTGTACCTGAAACTCACACAATATTGTAAATCAACTACACTTTACTAAAAAATAAATTGATTTTAAAAAGGAGGTTGAGAAAGACAGAAAATTTTGCCCAACATCTCATAGTCAGAGGCGAGACTCAAACCCAGATCTGTCTGCCACCTCCTGCCGCTCTTCCACGGATTAGAGGTCACTTTCTAGTCACATACGTCAATTCTCATAGGAAGCGTACTTCACTAGACATCAGGGGTCCATCTCTTCCTAGAGCGAAACTCAGCGTTTGGCCCAGAGAAGATGGGACATCCTTTCCCTACTCAGACATAGTTACTCAAAGCCACACCATTAGGACCCACTGCCATCTATGGACCACTTACTATGTGTCAGACACTTTATTTGCACAACTTCATTTTATGCCCATGGCAGCCTTGATAGGAAATACTGTTACTGTTCCCATTTTACAGCTGAGAAAGCTGAGACTAAGAGAGAAGAGGTACCTTCCCCAAGGTCACACACTTAGTAAGCAGCAGAGCTAAGATTCACATCCAGAGCCATCCGAAGTCAAAATCAATTGATACATGCATTCCATGGTCATCCTCAGTGCAAGGGCAAATTTGCTCAAAATTAATCTCCATTTCCATCCCTAACCCCTGCATCACACAGATTCCTGAGGCCTACACCCAGAGGTTCTGATTCACAAGGTCTGGGGAAAACTCAGAAAGCTGCAGCTTCACAAACCTACCAGGAGACTGGTAGGGTCTCATGGGGAGGGTCTCATTGTTAATCATGGTTAATTAAATCTCTTGGGCCAGTATTTAGTTAGGAAGACCCACCACCAGACAAGGAGTGAATCGAGTCCACTCTGCTTTTCTCCGGCCTTTTTTTTTTTTTTAACATCTTTATTGGAGTATAATTGTTTACAATGGTGTGTTAGTTTCTGCTTTATAACAAAGTGAATCAGTTATACATATACATATGTTCCCATATCTCCTCCCTCTTGCGTCTCCCTCCCTCCCACCCTCCCTATCCCACCCCTCTAGGTGGTCACAAAGCACGGAGCTGATCTCCCTGTGCTATGCGGCTGCTTCCCACTAGCTATGGATTTTACGTTTGGTAGTGTGTATATGTCCATGCCACTCTCTTCCTTTGTCCCAGCTTACCCTTCCCCCTCCCCATATTCTCTGGCCTTTTAATAGCTTTTTGAGTTCTCTCTTCATGAATGGCCAGAGCCTGTAATTGGGGGACGAGAAAGAGAATGAAATGTCTACTCTGGAACGACTACTTCTTGGAAAACATCAGGAACTAAAGCCACAACTTATATCTTGCCTGAGGATGTGGAAGGTTCCTTTACCTGCTCATCTGGGATGGCCAGTTAGAGAGCTGAACAAATAAGCTGACCCAGAGAAGTTTGGAGAGGAAGGGGGAGGAAATAGTTTTCCTAGGGCTTGGGTGAGCTGCCAGCCTGTATCAAATATGCCCGATCTATTTGGCAAGATCTGCTGATAAACAACCTTCCGTGCTCTCTCCTGCTGAAGAATTCCTGATATGAACCATGGCATGTCCACATCCTTCCTGTAATCCACCTTCTGTGTGAAGCAGAAACTTCTCCTGGTAGGAAAGCCTGCCTGTCCATCTCAGCTGCCAGGTTGGCGTTAGAATAGTGGAATATTGTAAGCTGCAACCCTCCCTGAGAGATGCCGCCACGTCGTGCGTTGCACTGGGTCTGCTGTTTCCAGCCAAACAAGCTGCGTGTGTGGTTTACTGCCTTCCATGGCATGTCCGGAAGGAGGAAAAAAGTGTCCCCACCCCTTCCAGAGTCCCCTGCTTGACTCTCCTCCCTTCTCTGGGGAATTTCAGCTCACTGAACCTGGTCCTTTGCTTTCAGGAAGGCCAGGAATATTCTGTGGAAGGGGAAGGTTAAGGAAGATAGAATGCATGTTGGTGCAAAGAACTGCTTTTGGATGGTTGTCTATTAAAACCTTGTGAGCATGCAGTATGTCCATAACAAGTCTACACTGGCAATAGTTCTTGTTGAACTATTTCTAGCTTTTGATGGCTTTCAGCTCTGCACAACTGATCTGTCTAGAGCTGGAGAAGAAGACAAGGCCCCGACTCTAAAAGCTCAAAGGTTTCTGGATGCAACCCCCTGCCAAAATGCATGCCGAATATATACAGACGGTTCTTTTTCTAACGAGAAACTGAAACCCACAGCCCTCCATAACAGTTACTACCTTTCCAAATAGACTTTGCACTCAGAGAATCAAGGTTAATGATAAACATCAGAGTGGGGTGGAAATCAGACACTCTGTTTCTCTGGTGAGTCTGGTGAGAGTGTGGCTCATACATTCATTCATTCATGCAGTCACTAAGTCAACAAATACTTATTAAACAACCGCAGATGAACAAGATTCATGTCCATTCAGCACAATGAGGGTTTGATAGGTGATGCAGAGTTGCTGTTGGACCACAGAGACAAGATTTAATCTAGTCTAGCCGTAGAGAGTCAGGGGTGGCTTCCCTAAGGAGCTAACACCTAAGCTGAGAGCACATGCAGAGGCCAGGGGGCAGGCGGACCAGACCTGAGGAGCTGGAGGAAGTTCAGGAAGCTACAGGGTAGCGTGTGAAGTCTCGTTAATGCTGCAAGGGAGGTTTTACATCATATGGAGGCCAATGGGGGGTCACTGAGATATTTTAAAAGGGGAATAGGATGAACAGCATTAGAAAGGCCACCTGGCAGCAGAGTGCAGACTCGATGGGAAAACTGATCCAGGTACCAGGATCCTAGTGTGAAGTCTTTACAGTGACCTGAGAGACAAGGATAACACAGCTATGTGATATCAATGGAATGAAGAGAACTGGATGAATTTTAACTTATTTTAGAGATATGATATTTTTTAAAATCTGGGCATAGAGATTCATTTTCATGTTAGATGGTGTGGTAGGCTGAATACTAGCCCCTCAAAGATGTTCACATTCGAATACCTGGAACCTGTGAATATGTGACTTTATTTTTTTTTTTTAACATTTTTATTGGAGTACAATTGCTTTACAATGGTGTTAGTTTCTGCTTTATAACAAAGCGAATCAGTTATACATATACATATATCCCCATATCTCTTCTCTCTTGCGTCTCCCTCCCACCCTTCCTATCCCACCCCTCTAGCTGGTCACAAAGCACCGAGCTGATCTCCCTGTGCTATGCGGCTGCTTCCCACTAGCTATCTGTTTTACATTTGGTAGTGTATATATGTCCATGCCACTCTCTCACTTTGTCCCAGCTTACCCTTCCCCCTACCCGTGTCCTCAAGTCCATCCTCTAGTAGGTCTGCGTCTTTATTCCTGTTTTGCCCCTAGGTTCTTCATGACCATTTTTTTTTTTTTAGATTCCATATATATGTGTTAGCATACAGTATTTGTTTTTCTCTTTCTGACTTACTTCACTCAGTATGACAGACTCTAGGTCCATCCACCTCACTACAAATAACTCAATTTCCTTTCTTTTTATGGCTGAGTAATATTCCATTGTATATATGTGCCACATCTTCTTTATCCATTCATCTGTTGATGGACACTTAGGTTGCTTCCAAGTCCTGGCTATTGTAAATAATATCAACTTACATTCCCACCAATAGTGCAAGAGGATTCCCTTTTCTCCACACCCTCTCCAGCATTTGTTGTTTGTAGAGTTTTTGATGATGGCCATTCTGACTGGCGTGAGATGATATCGCATTGTAGTTTTGATTTGCATGTGACTTTATATAGCAAAAGAGACTTTGAAGATGCAGTTTAGAATCCTGAGATGGGGAAATGATGCTAAATTATCCAGTTTGGCTCAAGCTACTCACAAACATCTTTATAAGGGAAAAGGGGAGAATCAGAGTCAAAGAAAGAGAGATTTGAAGATGCTTTGCTGCTGGCTTTGAAGACAGAGGAAGGGACCAGGACCCAAGGAATGCAGGTGGCTTCTAGAAGTTGGAAAAGGCAAGGAAACTGATTCTCCTCTGAAGCTTCCAGAAGGAATGCAGCTCTACCAAGTCATTTTGGGTTTCTGATGTCCAGAGCTTTAAAGTAATAAATTATGTTGTTTTATGTCACTAAGTTTGTGATAATTTGTTATAGCATAATAGGAAACATAAAGAAAAAGTAACTAAGACTTTGCCCAATAGGTATTTAGTAATTATGTGTTTAATTAATGAATAAATGAGGCTTAGAAAGGTACAATAGAGCCCCTAAAGTAACAAGGCTTATAAGTCCTCAAGCTCACACTTAAAGTTTGAAATGGTCCTTAGCTGATAAGGGTAGTATGAGATATGGGGACAGGAGAAGGGAGACTGGTTTTCACTGTGTAACTCATTATACTGTCTGAGTTCACCATGAGCACATGCTAAACATGTATTTTTTAAAAGTTAATGACCCTTGTCTTCAAGTCCAGGGGATAAGACAGGTATAGAGATCAAAATGGAAGAAAAAGTGATCAGTAACCACAACTCAATATCTGTTGGATGTGCTCCATTCACTAAATCTGAATTCTGGTTCCTACCCGCTCAAGCCACTCTCTGCCCACTCTCTTTCTCTTCCCCACCAAATGTTTCAACACTGACTAGTTTACACATGTACCACCCTCTCCCTTCTTCACCCCATAAAATTTTCCTTATACTCTACCTCAGACAAAATACTCAGCTGTTCATCCTCATAGGGATATGGCTTTACATCATGGACAGGACATGCCTTTTAGAGACATGAGCCCTAGGTTTGAATCCCACCCCCCACCCCCCAGCAGGATGACCAAGAAAAAATGTATTTAAACTCCCTGAACCTCAGTTTCCCCATCTGTGAAATGGGCATCATGATATATTATGGGGATTTGTTTGTTTCTTTGTTTTGATAAAGAACTCAATCAAGCAATATGTGTCAACCATTTGGCTCAGTATCCAATACTAAATAAATATTAGGTCAATTTCCTTCTGTGTCTTTAGGTTTCTTCCTCTTTCCACAGGAGTCCAAGCTCTCGTCTGAGGTCTTATCCTCTTCAAACTTTCTTTGGTATATGACAACTTTGATTTCTCTTTCTTATCCTCTTGGTTTTTTTCTCTCTCATTTTTTTTTATTTTTATTTTTTAATTCCATAATTTGATATACATCCAGCAAGACACAACAACTGCTCTGGTTCTGTCCATGGCCTGAACCAGTTTGCTCCACAGTCCCCCTCCCCAAGGGCTCAAACCAGAGCACTTCACCCACTTCATCCCAGAAAAGACTTCCCTGATCACCTGAATTTGTATAGCCTTGTCCAACCCCCATGTCTTCCCTAGCCCATCCCCCATATTATTTCCAAGGACATATCTAATTACTTGCCTTCTCTTCCCATTAGAATGCAAGGTTCATGTCCTTGTCTGTCTCCTTCCTACTCTTAACACAGAGTCTGACATATAGTAGAAGCCTAATAAATACATTGGATTTATGGAATGAATGAATGAATATACACCTCACTAGGACATGCCAGATGCAGGGAAAGCCTACTGTGGAGTTCAAGGATCTCTGAGAATGGTCTTCCCAGAATGATGGTGGGAATCCTATAAAAGGGTGTGTCCAAATATACAAACACATTGGATGGGATAGGAGAGAATGAAGATTGCTTAACCATCTGTGTTAGAATCCTGGCTCGACTGGTGAGTGATTGGTTTCCAAAGAAAAAGACATTTCTTCACCTGGTGATGAACGCAGCCACAGGCAGCTTGCAGTAGAGGTGAGAGGTAATTTCCATATCACCCACTTGCAGAGGGCTCCTGACAGTGGCGGGGGGGAGGTCCCTGTGTGGGATGGGCACCCAGCCAAGGCCACATGCATTGTAACCTGTCAACACTATAAACAGGAAGCAGAAGGATCTGCCATGAAGCTTCAGGCTCAGAGTTGGGCCAGGCTGCATCCACCACGCCGGGGGGAAGATGAGGTCCTGGAAGGCCATAGATTCAGATGCTTCATAGGTCTCTGCTCTGCATTTGGGATGGGGAAGATTTCTGTAAAATTGTGCAACTGGAGGTTATCTTAGGTATATGAGATCCTTAGGGCTGGGCTCCTAGGACCACCCTTCCATTCTGAGTAGGTTGCTTAATATCACGAAGCCTGGGTTTTAACATGGGAATCATAAAACCGTCATCATTATGAGGATTAAATAGGATAACATATGTAAAACACCAATACGGTGTTTAGGACTGAGTAAGCCTTCAATAAATGTTAACTTCTGCTCTTCCCAGGGCTACTCTCTTTCCATACTTTTCCTTATATTTAAGAATTGTTCATATGCATCCTTATCTATCCCATATCCTTCTCTATTCATCCATCCATCTATCCATCCATCTATTCAGCCAGTCAGAAAAAATTTGGCCTAATTGTCAGGGTTGAGGTTGGATCTCTGGATTTCCATAACTATCCAGGTGAGCTAGTCTACTGACCAAGTATTTTAAAACAGCATATTATATACTATTGTTCTTACTCAATAGATCTGTAAGAGCAATTATACTGGTGTCTGAGCCATATTAGAATTATCTGACAATCCATTCATTTAATAAATATTGCCTTTGTTCAACAACTGTGGGTCAGGTGCTCTGCCATGTCCTAAGGGATATAATACCCCCAGGAAGCTGGTAGTCAATGGAGAGACAACCCAGGAAATAGATGATTATAGTACAGCATGAGGAAATGTTGTAAAGTGAATATATGCTAAGTATTTTATATAATTTGTGTCATCCTACTAAAGTTTATTTTTTGAACAATGAATCATTTGGGGTGCCTTTAAAAGGAAAAAGCTCAGGCTTCCCTGGTGTCGCAGTGGTTGAGAGTCCGCCTGCCGATGCAGGGGACACGGGTTCGTGCCCCGGTCCGGGAAGATCCCACATGCCGCGGAGTGGCTGGGTCCGTGAGCCATGGCCGCTGAGCCTGCATATCTGGAGCCTGTGCTCCACAACGGGATAGGCCACAGCAGTGAGAGGCCTGCATACGGCCAAAAAAAAAATAGAAAAAGCTCAGGTTTTGCCTTATTGCGATATTGACACATTTACTATTTAGCCACTACTCTCACTCACTCCCTACCCCTCACCCTACCACACACATCAGCTTTTCCTACATGTGAGTTCATCTTCTAGGCTTGTGGTCTTCAACCAGGGGCAGTTTTGCCCCCCACCCACCCCAGGAGACATTTGGCAATGTCACAACCTTGGGTAGGAGTGCTAATGCATCTAGCGTGTAGAGGCCAGAGATGCTGGTAAATATCCTACAATGCACTCCACACACCACCGCCAACAACAAAGACTTCTCCAGCCCAGAATGTCAATAGTGCCAAGATTGGGAAACCCTGTCCTAAACGCAGAGACTTACATACAAGTACAAACATGTCCATGTCATGGCTGGACCCAAAGGTCATTCTGTTTAGCCAACTCTCTAAACTCTGCTCATAGATGTCCAGGTACCAGTCTGATTCTAGAAATCTCTTATCTTTCAACAGTTTTGACAGACATTTACTGGACAACCTCTTATGAAGTTAACACTTTCATATCCATTCTCCCACTTGCAGAGTATTGCAAAATTCCATTTTACTAATGAGGAAGCTGAAACTCAGAGGAGTTAAGTCATTTGCCAAAGTTACACAGCTGGAAATTGCTGAGTCAGAGTTCAAGCCTAAGTGTCACTAAATCATGCTCAGATGTCTTTCTTCTGGCCACTAACACTTCATCTTCTTTTGAATAGGTTTGTCTTAAATTAGTTTTCTCTGTCTGGAGGGCCCCAAGCTGACTTGCTGAATGTCAGAGCTCAAAGGAGCACTCCTGTCTGATCAGCTTCCCTCGACTGAGATACAGAGAGCACCATGCTAAAGGGGAGAAACGCTTGCTGCTGCCACGGAAGAAGCTTCTAGCTCAAAGTATGTCTTTATTCCATTTTTTTAATTTTGTGTTTGCACAATTTTGAACAGTTTCAGATCTCTTCTCCCAGCCCTGATGTCTATTACTGTGGAAAGAGTCATCTCCAGGTCTTCTAGATTCAAGAGAAGAGACTTCCCTGGGAGGGTGGACCTTGAAGAACCTCTGAACCCAAGTCCCCAGCACCCCAGCACCTTCATTCCAGAGATGTTCCCTTGATCTTACAACAGGACAACACTGCTGTAGCTGCCCCATCTGAAGTCTGCCTGCCTCGGGAGCCACCATTGCTCCCAGTACCACTGAGTAAAACCTTTAACTCTTTCCTGCCCACCAAGTGCAAGTAACACAACTAAATACACAGGCACATAGTAAGTACACAGTTAATCTTGAAGATAAGGAAACAAACAACAAATAAACATTCATACCTGAAAGCATTGCTGTTCTTAGTGGACTTACATTTTAAAGGCTTTCCTTTTGTTTATTCATCCAGTCATTCAATGAATAATTACTAGTTTGCTATGAACGTCTATCCCTGTGCTCAGTGCTAGAGAGAAAAGGATGAGTAAAAGCAGGTCAGGTCCTGCCCTCACAGAGCTTGCTGTCTGGCAGCACTGGATTTTGGTCAAGTCCTTTTAAATGCATAATTATGAAACATAATAAAGGATCTGAGAAAGCAAGCAGCATGGGGTCTCTGAGAGTGTTTATCAAGAGAACCTCATTCAGTCTAGCCAGGCTGGGCAGGGAAATGTTCCATAAGGAGGACTTGCAAACTGCAGCTTAAGGAAGATTCTCCAATGTGAGTGCATTCCAGAGCTGGAGTAGTTGACAAAGAATGGCATTCTGAGTGGGAGAGACCCCCCGGAGTGTCACTCGTCCCACATGTTAGTGACACCCTTTGCAAAGAGGTGGAGCTAGGCTGACTTTCCAGTTTTCCAGGAACATACCTTGGAGCACTGCTCTTCAAACTTTTTGCTTGTTTACTCTCCAAAACGACTCTGGAAACTTTGGTGCCTCCTGGCAAAGGATAGTATTTTGGGTACATTGGGAATGTGGACATTTTTAAGCAAAACTGTGAAACATTTTTTAAAATGTAGTCTGGGGTATTTAAAACTCATCGTAATTTCATAACCACATCATCCATGAAAAAAATGAATAAGCCCTCTTGTAACAATCAGATAGTTTACATTTTTCTTTTTCTCCATAAACTAATAGTTTCATTTCACTTCCCACACAGACGTTTAAGCTCATGTAATATATTTTGATGCTTAAAAACCTTTAATTGATCGTATTTATCTGGTGCAAAAATATGTATATAAATTTACTTTTAAACTTTGTAATTCCTAGAGCTATATGGTGCTAAGTATTAAAAAGAATTTCTCCTCCATGTAGATATCATTTTTATAATTACTAAAGCATGGATTAAAATAACCCATGTAAAATACATTACAAATTTTGATAACTATTTATTAAGGAGAAATAACACAATTGTATTGGAAATGTATCTTTTAATGAGGCTGTTGATGTTTCTGAAGATGAGTATGACTAATTACATGAAAGATACATTTAGTATCATTCTATTCCCCTTTTTGTTTATTTGTTTTGTAGATGTTAAATGTTTAGAAAATGTGTTCACAAAAGAAAGTACATAGAAATGGAAGCTTCTTCTCCAACCATCGTTGCTCAAGTTATTATTACAAGTGAGTTAGGTAACAAAAATTACACAGTGATCTAGCATCAAAAAATATTTTTAGGGCTTCCCTGGTGGCACAGTGGTTGAGAGTCCACTTGATGATGCAGGGGACATGGGTTCGTGCGCCGGTCTGGGAAGATCCCACGTGCCGCAGAGCGTCTGGGCCCGTGAGCCATGGCCGCTGAGCCTGCGCGTCCGGAGCCTGTGCTCCGCAACGGGAGAAGCCACAACAGTGAGAGGCCCGCATATTTTTAATGTTTTGAATTATCCTTTTGTTTGGTTCCCTGTAAGTTTTTCTTGTTAGTATAATGCGCCATAATAAGAATCTCAATAAGTAAAAGGTATGTTATTTTTTGTTTTTCATGGGAAATGGGAGATTGTGAAATAAAAAGGAGAAATTCAAGGACCAATTCAGTTGGACCAAATATTAGAAAAGGGTTCATATGGAAGTTGATGATCCAAAACCAAAATTCTTTATGTATCACTTGGAAAAAATGTCTATAAATCTTCAGAGGTATATATACTTCAGTTTAAAGACCATGGGCTTTGAGGATCAAATAACACTCTACTCAACTGATAATACCCTTGGTTTCATTCCAACATGCTGACCTCCCAATGTGTGGAGAGAGGCCACCTGGGCGGGTGTTACTCAAATCCCCCTGGCCTTCTTCAGGCTGAGGGCTCACTCCTGGGTTCTTCAGGATGTATGCCAGTGCAAGGTAAGGTCCCTCCCTGGGAATTAAATGCCAGGAAGGGAACAGGTTGCATGAAATGAAAATGGGTAGCACAACTTGATCTTGGAGGTCAAGGAAAGCTTAACTGAAAAAGTGACATCCAATCTAAGATATAACAGATGAATAGAAGTCTACAGGGCCATAGAGGGAAATAGAAGATGGTGAACACTTCAGGCAGACACAAGGATACATGAAAAAGGACTGAAAAGGGGAAGGGTATGAGGGGCCCTGTAAGTTGGGAGGAAGAGGTCCCACTGAAAATTTATTTTCAGTGCAACGGGAAGCCATCAAAAGTTTTTAAAGATTTTCACTTCACTGAGGTATCTCTGGGAACTAATCATGCCAAAGAAAGAAGCACAAATCCAGAAAGGAGGTGGACTGGCCAGCCAAGAGCAGGAAACGACTGTCACCTCCTGCATTCTAGACAGTAGATCTTGCTTCATGCAACCTAAGGTACTTGCTTGACTCTTTGCAGCCCCTTCTCACTGAACTCCAGCCCCTGATGTCTCCCTCTATCTCGGTGCTGTTTAGTTACTTCTCCATAACCCTGTCCGTGAACATTTTGGCTTTCCGGTTCCAGAACAGGACTTCACAGTTATCCTTGAGCCCCAAGAGAATTCCAAGTTTTGAGAAGACAATTGAGCCTGGCTCTCCCTACTTTTCACTATGGCCACAAACTTGCAACCAGCTTCTGGGGCTTCTGTAGATTGAGTGCCAAAGCCTATTGCCTCCTCTTCTACTGCTGGCTTACGCATGGGTATCAGAGCAGACCCCTTTTTACAAATTTTCTAAGATATGAAACAGTTATAATTAAAAAATAAGATTTTCAAGGTGCTGTAAAGACCTCCATCTCCATATCTGTATCTCTATTCCTCTCTTTATCTCTCTCTAACTCTACCCATCATATATACTTACCAAATGTGGATTTACATTTTCCTCCTCCATAAGAGTTAGATAAAATCAGTCAAACCCCCATTGCACTTCCAGAGCTCTGTAAAAACCCCACAACTTCCCTAGAGAACCTCCCACTTCTACCGAACACTTCACTTTGGAGCATCCTCAGCCCATTAGTGTTTATCCCCATTCATTCTGCACCAACTCATGGAACTCTTTTAAATTCCCATCTAATTAAACATTAATTCAAAGTGTGAATGTATAAAAATCCTTGATAATAAATTTAGGACGATGCAAGGATTCACATTATACAACACAAACAGCTGGAAGTTGAATCTGAATTGGTTAAAACCAATTTACTAAAAATTACTAAAACTCTAAAACTTGAGCACCAGGCTTCCACCTTATCACTTGGCATACTTCTTGTCTTGACATATTTCTTTCTTTGTTCTCTCTTCCCAAACCAAATTAGTGGTCACTTTCCTTCTTTGATGAACATGATGCCTGATTTGGGTTTCATCTTATCCCCAAAAGTCTTCTCTTGATCCCGTTCCTTTCCTAAGCAGAGTGCTGGTGCGAGCTCTTAACATAATAAGTATTTTCACCTGAGGACAGATATGATCATGGGACTTGATATAATACATATGATATATTGATATGATAATGTAACATAACACATCTTTGAGTTAATCACAATATACCCACAATGAACACTTTATAGCCCCAAGTAAATATGCACATTAATAAAAATAATTGTGAAATATGTGTTTGACCCACTAAAAGCTCCTTTTGGACAGGATAGTGCTCCAGATTGAACTGCTTCCATGTTTTATAAAATAGGATGAAAAAAATTCCAAATTCATAGAATGTGGATAAGTATTAAGTGACAAAATAATATGTTGTGGAATAAGTCTGGAATGGCCTGGGTTGGGGGGTGGGGGGCTGCTGGAAGCGGGGAACAGATTTTTTTCTTTCCTGTAAAATTTCCTAGAAGTCCTTATTATATCATGTGAGCATTCTTATACATGTCCATGATATGTTTACAAAGTTTTCCAAATATATTTGACTGTAGAACACTATTACCTAGAGAATCTTGCTGGCTGGTGTTCTGTAGAATACGCTTCAGAAAACACAGTAGCTAGAGCATGACTCAAATTGTCTCCACCTCCTAGTGCCTTGGGATTCTCAGACCCCAACTAAACTTGTTAGCGAATCCCCTTTCTTGGCAAGAACACCCCTTATTCCATCTTCTACCTTCAGTCATCCTCTCTGGCCATCTCCAGTGCAAAAGTATTTGGTCCAAGTTCCAGTGATCTAGACTGATAACCTCTGTGTCTTAAAAGCCCATTGAAAACATGAAGTAGACTCAATGAATAACTCACTAGAGCAAATTGAATTGAATTGGAGAATTTGAGGTCCTTACAACTGTAATAGGGAAAAATAAATCTGAGTCCATTTTGGATCTGTTTCTTTAACCTTTGTATTTTATTGCTTTTGCTACAAGTTATGAATGTTGCCTATAACCTGAAATACACAGGATAGCCCATTCTCAAGGTTCTGACCTTTAAAGGTATAACACTTTTCCATTCATATAGAGATAAAAAGTTGCAGAACAGAGAATAACATTTATATTGTTGGAGGTTTATAAGAACAGCTGGGCAGCTGCAAGAACAAAGGATTCCAGGACCAAGAAGTTTGCAACAACCAATCACACCTGCTCCTCTTTTAGTGTAAAAGAAGCCTGAATTCTAACTCGGGTAAGATGGGTCTTTGGGACACTCGGCCACCATCTTCTCAGTCTGCTGCTTTTCCAAATAAAGTCGCAATTCCTTTCCTCAACAACTCGTCTCTCGATTTATTAGCCTGGCATTTGGCAAGCAGTATGAGCTTGGACTCAGTAACCCAATCAGAAACCAAATCTCAATCAACTTTCTGGCTAGCTTATGGGAAGCACTTAATAAACAGTTGTTAAATGAATGAACAGCAACTAACATACAGTAGGTACTCTAAACTGTGACTCCCTTCACCCTTTTCCTAAAACAGAAAATAAAGCATTGCTTGAGTTTGCAGAGTGTAGTTCAGGGACTGATCTTAAGGCACTTATTGCAAACAATCGTTGGTGCTCACAGCCTCCACACACCATCAGACCTGTCTTTGTGCTTGTGAATCTGATAGCCATGGGGCAAAGCATTCTAATACTCCCACATCTTTCTGATTTCTTACAGCTGCATTGGCCTTTGACCTGTTTGCACCCAGTCCAAGTTCTAGGTAAATGACTGAGGATAATTCTTCTCCATTTTTTTTTTCACAAGTTCTTGACCAGTGAAGATGAGGAGCTTCAGAGATGAACTGGGGAAGTAAAATGTAACTTGAACATCTGAAGAAAACCACTTTAGTTTCTAAATGCATTGACTTTCCATGAGTTACAGTAAAAAAAAAAAAAAAAAAAAAAAGAGAGAGAGAGAAAAGCACATCTTGGAAACTGCTGTGGGTCCACATTTGTACTTTGAAGCCCTCCAGCCCAAGAAAGTCCTGAAAAACATGTCCCAGAAGAATGAATATAGGCAGCAGGATGAAAGGGGTCCTCCCAGACCACATCCATGTGTCCTCTCCTAGCTCTTTAGTTGGGCATTGAAGTTTCTTCCCCTCTGGTCTGCTTAAAAAGACATTTTGTTCTTGAACAGAAAATGTCTGGGCAGGAAACCTACACCATGACTGCTGGTACCTGGTCTTGGGGCAGAAAAAGAGATCACAATCACTTCCTCACCTTGGTATCCAGAGAGGTTAGGATCCTTCCCGACTGGCTTTTATCATCTTCTCTGGAAAACTGAGCCATGACTTCTAATGACCCACCTCCCATCTTTGGCCACCTTTGACCAACTGTCTGTAGGCATGTCCATGGGAGGTTATAGGAGGCAGAAAATATAAATACTCCCCTGAGGATCTCAGACCTGTTTACCACAAAAAAGACTTGAGATTTGGATTTGCATTTCTGATCCATTGATCCTTTGGGTTCCTTCCCCTCTAGCTCTGTCTGAGGAGCGATATACAAGAACGCAAACTTTGGTCAAACAGTCCTAGGATCCCGGGAGATCCTAAAATATTCTAGATACAGTAATCTGCAATAAATGTACAAAGCTGAATAAGACAAAGCTCTGCTCTTGAAATGCTTCCAGTCTATTGGGAGAGGAAGGGGGTCTAAGAAAATGTTTTACAACATACTATGAAAAGAACATTTTAGAGGGAGACATGAATCTGGATTAA
This sequence comes from Stenella coeruleoalba, assembly GCF_951394435.1. Classification (NCBI taxonomy): domain Eukaryota; kingdom Metazoa; phylum Chordata; class Mammalia; order Artiodactyla; family Delphinidae; genus Stenella; species Stenella coeruleoalba. The sequence goes on along the minus strand of NC_137161.1, from coordinate 19,395,140 downwards.
CCTCACCTGTGGTTCTCAGGAGAGCTAGACAGAGATGGCAATGTTTTAAGTGGATTTGGAGTATGAGTAGGTGTTTTAGTTAGAGTTGGCTATTTTATTTTACAGGAACAAAAATTCTCTAAGTGTAAATAGATAAACACAATAAAAGTTTACTCCCTGCTTGTGTAAAGTCTAATTCAGATGTTCCTAGTCAGGCAGCTCTCTTCTCTGCAGTGATCTAAGATCCTAGGCTACATCATTTAATCAGTTCTACTGTTTTTTAGGGCCTCAGAATTCTTCTTCTGGATTTTCACTGGATCCTCTTCGTCTTCACAATGAAGATACTGGATATAGACATCTCAAGAGACTTCAGGGGCCAGCCAAAAATTGCCTTACATCACTGCTATCCACATTATGCTAGCCAGAAATAGTCACATGGCTCCACCTAACTGCAAAGGAAGCTGGGAAATGTATTTTTCCTGTAAGCCAAAGGGGGTAGAAAAATGGGTCTAGTTAATTCATAGTACTGATTGTGCCAGAGTAGGATTTACCAAGGAGAAAGGGAAAGACATGTCATGGAAGCTTTAAAAATGCAGGTGTGTGGTTACCCAATGTGAGCACTAAGTAGAACAGTCTCTCAAGAAAAATATATTTGGAAACCAGCAAGGAAAACCAACGATAAGGCTTGAGATTCTGTGAAAGACGGTTGCAAAGGGTAAAGTGGAAAGTTGGTCCAGGGGTCAGCTGAGATATAAGCTAAGCTATCCGACTGGGGCCAATTCTTTCCTGAGGAGCCCATGTGGCCTTCTTTCCTTGCACAAAGGGACAAGTCCCCAGAGAAGCTCCCACAAAAGATGGCTTGGTCTATTTAAAAACAGAAACGATTCTTTTCTTTTCACATGCAGATCCCAATGCCAGAGACTTAAAGGCCTCCAGGAGAGTCCAGGGCTTACCTCTCAGTGCAGGAGCTTTTACCACTGCCCTGAATCTCATGCAGCTACTCATCCTCGTGTGCGCCTAGAGGGTCTAAAGTCGTGAGTACTTGTGTCCTTGAGTCATGGGTACTGATAGCTTCCAGTTGGATCCCAGATGTTGGGTTCAGAACAGGGAACTTTGAAGATCGCTGGAAGCGTGGTCTGAGATACAGTTCAGGGGCCTTCGCAGGAGAACTCTTTGGAAGAAGATGCAAACCATGGCAACCAGACCTGATGCCTGCACTCTGTCTTCTCATCCATCTTTGGCAGACTTTGAGATCTGACATATTAACTACCTCTAATGCTCAAATGATCTGTCAAAGAGCATTTTTTTAATTTTAAATGATTATTGACTTTAATTTATTTTGATAATACATTATTAGATTATTACAAAATTTTTTCATGTAATACAGAAAAGTATTTTTTTAAAGTTACCAAAAATCTCACCACTTAAAAAATGAGCATTGAAAAGTCATTTTCCTAGATCTTTATTTATATATAAAGGTAGATGGAAGGAAGAGAGAGAGGCATGGAAAGAAGGAGGGAAGAAGAAAGGAAAAGAATATGTTACAATGGACTGTACTTTTTCCTGGTGTGGTACTTTTATATTTAAAAAAAGCAATATTTATTGACTATTCAAAAAAATGCAAATTCAACCTCAAAGAAACTCTTCAACTCATCCTTCATGTTAATAAGAATTCCTAGACTTCCCTTGTGGCACATTTGTTGGGAATCTGCCTGCCAGTGGAGAAGACACGGGTTCAAGCCCTGGTCGGGGAAGATCTCACATGCCGCAGAACAACTAAGCCCGTGCCTCACAACTACTGAGCCTGTGCTCTAGAGCCCACAAGCCACAACTACTGAAGCCCGCGTGCCTAGAGCCCCATGCACCTCAACAAAGAGTAGCTCCTGCTCACTGCAACTAGAGAAAGCCTGCGTGCAGCAACAAAGACCTAACACAACCAAAAATAATAAATAAATTTATTTTTTTAAAAAAGGAATTTCTTCACCTAAGAATTCTTCATACACTAGTCATGGGAACCACTATGCCACCCATCAATCTTCTGACTTTCTAAATTTCTTCATTGACCAAATAGTTCTTGAGGGCCTACCATGAGCTAGGCACTAGGCTAGTGCAGGGCAAAAGCAGTAAGCAAGACCAACACGGTCCATATTCTCACAGAACTTAGGAGCAGAAGGGTGTTTCTTGGAGCAAAGTTCAAGGTCTTAGGGCATCTGACTTCATGGTGTAGTGTGAGCTCCAGGAATCTGCATTTTCCAAGTTCTCCAGATGATTTGGGTGCCTACTGGAATTGAGAACCACTGTGCTTGTAGAGTTGTGTGTTAGTAGAAAGAACATTGCCCAGAAAAGACATGGCAGGAGTATAGGACTGGCCCAAGTGAGGAATCCAGGTCAAGAGTAGGCAAAGATCAAGGCTGATGGAGCTAGACTGACTACTTTAGATAACCCCATGGTATAATTATGAGTCTAGTCTGATCCATGTGCAGATTAGAGTTACCACTGAAATGGAGAGAAAGCTCTTTTGCAGGTAATGGACTTTGGCAGATGTTCATGGCAGGTTTCATCCTTACGGTAATCTGGTGGATACATTTTCAAGAATTCTGATGAAGGAATGTAACCCCAACTTTTATGACTATCTGCCAGCAGTGACTTCTTTGTGCCCTGGCAATTGTCCTGAGGACTTAGACTCTTTAGCACAAAGATTCTCAGAGGAAGAAACAGTGAACTGCCAAGGATTAGGGTCAACTTCCCACTAGAATCTGAGTGCTCTCCTTGAAATATGCAGCTAAAAAAAAAATTGTTTTTCCTTCTCTATTTGGTTGAAATGTTAATATCCAAACTAATGTGCAGGAGAGGTTAAGACCCAATGTTTATCCAGGGACCATCCAAAGAAAGGTTTAGGTGAGAGGGGAATTGTGCTTTCCACATTTAAACAACTCTGCTTAACATGGTAACATGAGACCAGGCGGGGAATCCACCCACGGGATTCATACAATTATGTAAATTGAATTAACACACTATTTGGAGAATATATTATATTCAGATGGCAACACTCAGTTTTTAATCACCCTCTAGCCTTTTAAAGATACATGTTTCTAGAAATATAGATCAATGGAACAGGATAGAAAGCCCAGAGATAAACCCACGCACATATGGTCGCCTTATATTTGATAAAGGAGACAAGAGTATACAGTGGAGAAAAGACAGCTGCTTTAATAAGTGGTGCTGGGAAAACTGGACAGCTACATGTAAAAGAATGAAATTAGAACACTCCCTAACACCATACACAAAAATAAACTCAAAATATAAGACCAGACACTATGAAACTCTTAGAGGAAAACACAGGAAGAACACTCTTTGACATAAATCACAGCAAGATCTTTTTTGACCCACCTCCTAGAGAAATGGAAATAAAAACAAAAATAAACAAATGGGACCTAATGAAACTTAAAAGCTTTTGCACAGCAAAGAAAAACATAAACAACATGAAAAGACAACCCCCAGAATGGGAGAAAATATTTGCAAACAAAGCAACTGACAAAGGGTTAATCTTGAAAATTTACAAGCAGCTCATGCAGCTCAATATCAAAAGAACAAACAACCCAATGCAAAAATGGGCAGAAGACCTAAATAGACATTTCTCCAAAGAAGACATACAGATTGCCAACAAACACATGAAAGGATGCTCAACATCACTAATCATTAGAGAAATGCAAATCAAAACTTCAATGAGGTATCTCCTCACACCAGTCAGAATGGCCATCATCAAAAAATCTACAAACAACAAATGCTGGAGAGGGTGTGGAGAAAAGGGAACCCTCTTTCACTGTTGGTGGGAATGTAAATTGATACAGCCACTATGGAGAACAGTATAGAGGTTCCTTAAAAACTAAAAATAGAACTGCCATATAAGCCAGCAATCCCACTACTGAGCATATACCCTGAGAAAACCATAATTCAAAAAGAGTTATGTATCACAATGTTCATTGCAGCTCTATTTACAATAGCCAGGACATGGAAGCAACCTAAGTGTCCATCGACAGATGAATGGATAAAGAAGATGTGGCACATATATACAATGGAATATTACTCAGCCATAAAAAGAAATGAAATTGAGTTATATGTAGTGAGGTGGATGGACCTAGAGACTGTCATACAGAGTGAAGTAAGTCAGAAAGAGAAAAACAGATACCATATGCTAACACATATATATGGAATCTAAAAAAAAAGAGTGGTCCTGAAGAACCTAGGGGCAGGACAGGAATAAAGATGCAGACGTAGAAAATGGACTTGAGGATACAGGGTGGGGGAAGGGTAAGCTGGGACAAAGCGAGAGAGTGGCATGGACATATATACACTACCAAATGTAAAATAGCTAGCTAGTGGGAAGCAGCCACATAGCACAGGGAGATCAGCTTGGTGCTTTGTGACCACCTGGAGGGGTGGGATAGGGAGGGTGGGAGGGAGACGCAAGAGGGTGGAGATACGGGGACATATGTATATGTTTAGCTGATTCACTTTGTTATAAAGCAGAAACTAACACACCATTGTAAAGCAATTATATGCCAATAAAGATGTAAAAAAAAAGATACATGTTTCTAAAGATTAATTATAAATATTATGTCTTAAATGCTGAAGCTGTAGAGGTCTGTATAAACCTCTATTCGATAATAATATTTATTATTGTAATGAGTGAGTGAATGAATGCATGAGAAAAGTAAAATTAAAATATTGGAAATTCGGGCTTCCCTGGTGGCGCAGTGGTTGAGAGTTCGCCTGCCGATGCAGGGGACACGGGTTCGTGCCCCGGTCCGGGAAGATCCCACGTGCCGCAGAGCGGCTGGGCCCGTGAGCCATGGCCACTGAGCCTGCGCATCCGGAGCCTGTGCTCCTCAATGGGAGAGGCCACAACAGTGAGAGGCCCACGTACTGCAAAAAAAAAAAAAATATATATATATATATATATATGTATATATATATATATATATATATATATATATATAGGAAATTCCTTTTTAAAAAACTCTCTGAAATGTTAAATAATTATCGCGAGCGCAATAGCTTTTTCATACTAGGCTATAATTTTTGTTTATACATACTGCTAGCAAGAATTAGTATCTCGGGGGTGGTGGGTGGCGGTGGGATAAATTGGGAGATTCGGATTGGCATGTATACACGAATATGTATAAAATAGATAACTAATAAGAGCCTGCTGTATAGCTCAGGGAATTCTACTTCACTTTGCTGTACAGTAGAAATGAATACAACATTGTAAAACAACAATATTCCAATTAAAATTTTTTTAAAAGAATTAGTATATCATTTTTTACTGACATCAGGCTAGGCAAAAGAAAAGTTTAGTGTTTCTAGACTCTAAGAAAATAAATATTGATGGCCACAGGGGGTTTAGTTGATAACCTGATAATGAGGGGAAAAAGGAAAAAGTGATAAAAACCAGATTTAAAATTCTGAAGTCACCGATGTCTGGTGGCACTTGGTATAGAGACAAGCAGCCTGAATATCCTCTAGTACAGGGGTCCCCAACCCCAATATCTTCTAGTACAGGGGTCCCTCTAGTACACGGTACCAGTCCATGGCCTGTTAAGAACCAGGCCGCACAGCAGGGGGTGAGCGGTGCACAAGTGAGTGAAGCTTCATCTGTATGAAGCTTCCGGCTCCCCGTCGCTCACATTCCCATCTAAGCTCTGCTTCCTGTCACAGCAGTGGTGGCATTAGATTCTCATAGGAGCGTGAGCCCTACTGTGAACTGCGCATGCGAGGGATCTAGGGTGCACACTCCTTATGAGAATCTAATGCCTGATGATCCGAGGTGCAGCTGAGGCGGTGATGCTAGCACCGGGGAGAGGCTGCAAATACAGATTATCATTAGCAGAGAGGTTTGACTGCACAGAGACCATAACAAATAAATTGCCTGCAGACTCATATCAAAATCCTACCAGTAAGTGGCAAGTGAAAACAAGCTCAGGGCTCCCACTGACTCTGCATTACGGTGAGGTATATAATTATTTAATTATATATTATAATGTAATAATAATAGAAATAAAGTGCACAACAAACGTAATGCACTTGAATCATCCTGACACCATCCTACCCCACCCCACCCCCGGTCCGTGGAAAAACTGTCTTCCACGAAACTGGTCCCTGGTGCCAGAAAGGTTGGGAACCACTGCTCTAGTAGATTTGACTACATCACACACTGTAATAATTAATATCCAGGTTATCAAGAAAGTTTTGTGATGTAGCCGTATATTCTAATTCAAAAGACAGGGAGATGTATATACAATTAATATATCCTTCATGGTTATTTTTGAAAGTTTTGGTATTTTATGGGTTTGGCTTCCTTCATGGGTAAAATGCACTTGGCCAGAAAAGCTCTTTCTCCAATGACTAAGGTTGCCAGGTTTAGCAAATAAAAGTTCGGGACGTGCAGTTAAATTTGAATTTCAACAAAACAACTAATCACTTTTGGTATAAATAAATCAGATCCAATATTTGGGGTTTACTTACGTCCTATGCGATATTTGGTACACACTTATACTAAAAAAACATTGCTGTTTATTTGAAATTTACTGTAATTGGGTATCCTGTATTTTATCTGGCAACCCTACCAGTGACTCAGAAGGAACCCAGTGTTACATCTCAGAGTTAGTACATTCTGGAATTGTTGCATTTGAGAAAGCCTGGCTGATTCTATGAGTCAGCTCTACAGAGCTTTTCAAAAGAAATCTGTAAACTTTAGGATAAAATAACCTCCTAAAACATTAGCCTACCCCTGAAAGTCTCAAGTCAAGCTAGATTAAAGCTTGAAATAGACCTGCAGGTATGCAAATAGAGATAAGCTCTAGGACAATAGGTTATAAGGAGTAAATTAACTCATTATGGTCCCTTGCAAAATCACCTCCTTTGAACTGAATTCTATTGTGAAAACTTTGGCTCTTACTAATGGAAGCCCCAGGAAAGAGTATCGTGACAGTCGTTACTGCAACTGCCACAGAATGTTGTTGAGGACACTGTGCTCTGCTGTCCCCCTTCAGGCCTGACCTGCCCGCAAGTCTTGTCCAACTCTCCTGGGCTGCTCCCTTTTCTAGAAACCTCCCTTTTAGCCCGAATTCTGTTTCTGTAATTGTCTGTGTTGTCCTCTCGCTAGATTCTTTAAAGGACTGGGAATGTATCTTTTGACTTTGTATTCCTAGTGGTAGAACATTGCCTGGCCTGCAGTAAGTACACAATATGTGTTTGAAAGGATGGCAGAGAGGATAGCTGGATGGATGGATGAATGATTGATGGTTAGATGGACGGATTATACAGTTGAAAATATTACATTGTGTTTACAGAAAGGAAATAATTAACTCTTCTACTTGTATAAGAATATTTATATTCACTTTATTCATATTAGGTAAAAACTGAAAAATTCAATGTGTCCAAATAGGAGAATGGATAAACAAACTGTGGTATATTTAATCAATGGAATTCTACTTAGCAATAAAAAGGAATGAACTACTAATACACAACAGGGATAAACTTCAAAAATATTAATATTATGCTAAGTAATAGAAGACACACAAAAGAATACATACTATATGATTCCATTTATGTGAAGATCTCAACAGGAAAAAATGATTTAGGGTGGAAAAACATATGAAAAATTTGTCTGGGAGGCGGAAGTGGGTAGGGATTGACTGGGAAGGGACATGAGAAAACTTTCTGGGTAATGATATTGTTAAATATTTTGATAGTTATTTGGGTTGCCTACGTGCATTTATTTGTCAAAATACAAAAAATGTACACTTGATATTAATGTGTTTCACTGTAATAAATTTTACCTCATAAGAAGAAAAGTCTGTAGACAAATATTGAACTCTGGTTACATTCAGAAGTATTTAGGAGAAGTAGAGTAATATTTGCAATTTGCTTTGAAATGCACCAAAAAATAGAATGGATTGATGGCTAGAAAGAAGAATACATCAATATAAGACAAAGCAGGTACAACAAAATGTTAATGGTAGAATATAGTAGTGAGTATACAGGTGTCCAGTGTAAAATGCTTTCAGTTTTGCTATGTTTGAAATTTTTCATAATAAAATGTCGGGATAAAAAGAAACTTCTGGTTCACCTATCAGCAGGCTTCACTTAGAAAGAACTCTGATGTTCTCTAAAGATGTTTGAGAACTTTTCTCAGGGTGAGCAAATTACATCTGAGGCTTTTTGGGGTATTGGTCCCTCTCTCATAAGAACCCCACATACCATTTGGCCAAATTGAGTACACCTGGTGAACATTCTACTTAGTTTATTTTCTATCAACTCCAATGATTCCAGCACTTTCTCCTCTGAAAACATAGTATGTTTACTTAGAAGTAGGAAGAACTCCATCCCCAGGGCTCCCGTCCCTTCTCCTGCATCCATTGGTTTCGATCCTTTACTGTCAGACTGAGGGAGGTGTCAGCATTGATAAAAAGTCGATTAGAGATGACTGACCCCTGAAGTTTGTGCCAGGTGGAGCTGCTCCCTCCTGCAGAAGTAGTGTGTCTAAAGATCACTCTCCCTGACACGTTCCTGTAGCTGCTGAAGGAGAGGATTTACTTGGGGGAAATTTAGGCCTCAGGGGGACTTGAACATCATGCTCACAATTAGAAGTGACATGTGACCCAGGATTAAAAGCTGGCTGCCAGAGAAAGCAGTAAGCTGATTCTTTTGAGTTGGTCAGATTCAGGAAAACTGCCTTTGTAATTCCATCAGTGAAAGGTCCAGAAAGTTTTCAGGGTGATCAGTTAAAAAAAAAAAGAGGTGAAGATAAGGAATCCCTTCTAAAAACAAACAAAAAAATGTCACAGGCTCCCTATAAAGAGAAGACAGAAGGGTAAAGAGCTCAACCACATGGAAATTATCTGTGACTCTGTGTCTCGCTGTGGCTGTAGCACGTGGAAGGTAAGTCACAGTTGGAAACTTCGCTCTCCAACTGCAGAGGCTGCCTCCAACAAGGGAGTCGCACAATCAAGATACTGAATATTCCAGCATTCTCCTCAGGAAGTCTGGATCCTGTGACCTATTTGGGGACAGATTTAAGCTCTATCCACTAATGACCTTGGGTAGTGCATCCCATACACCCGGAGGTATTCAAACTGACCCTGGACAGTATATGAGGGATCGCTAAAGACAATTAAAGGGCAGAGTGGTATTATGGGCGGAAGTGCATCCCCCCAGAACTCACATGTTGAAGTCCCAAACCCCAGTATCTCAAAATGTAACCATATTTGGAGACAAAGTCTTTAAAGACGTGATTAAGTTAAAATGATGTCACTGAGGTGAGACTCTAGTCCAATATGACTGTTGTCCTTACAAGAAGAGGGAGAGACAGCAGGGGCACATGCACAGAGTGACAAACAGTGTGAAGAGCTGGCAAGAGGGCCACCATCTACAAGCCAAGGAGAGAAGCCTCAGAGAAAAACAACGCTCCCGGCACCTTGATCTTGGACTTCCAGCCTCCAGAACTGTGATAAAGTAAATATTTTGTTATGACAGCCCTAGCAAAATAATCGAGGTGGGGCTTGGAGTAAAAGGTTTTCCAAGTTCCATCTTTGAATGTAAGCTGCACAGAGGCAAAATCTGTGGCTTGTTTACTACAGTATTCCAAACACCTACGATACTCATTGACCAATAGGCATTAAATAAATAACAAATAAATAAATTATATTAGATTTTCCAGGGAACTCTGTTATTGGAATTTCACTACCAAGCACAGAGCCATTTAAATTTACAGGTTGGCCCTTGATATACTTCTATGGCATTGATTACAGTGTGCAACTTACTTTGATTTCAGAAAATGTGAAAATACAGGCATTAATAGAGAAAATAGAAGTCTTCTGAAATCCCAATCCTAAAATTTAACTATTATGAGCACTTTTGGTTCATTTTCTTAATTCATAAAAATATATACATAGGTAAGTTTAAGACAAATTGTAAATGCAGTATATTTTCTTCTTTTTTACAGATGATTACATTTTCTTATTTTATTATATATTTTCTCAAATGAGATCTTTAACATATGCATATTATTCCATCATAAGGAGGAAATGTTCAATCATCTAAAAACTGACTGAAACATAACAGAAAGAACGAAGTGAATCTATGTCCAAAAAAATCAACTTTTGAAATTATTTTTAAGGATGCTAAATATTTTCCTGTGTTTTGATTGGATATTCGAATATTTCTTTTCTATTTTATGATTTCTTATTGTTTTATGTTTAGAAAAAATTTCCCCATACCCAATTTTCTCCATAACAGTTAATTACTCACTTCTATTTTCTTTGGGGTATTTCCATTATCAAAACAATATATGTTCATGATACAAATTTTGAAAATATTTGAAAGCTGAAAGAATAAAAAAAGTCATCTATAATATTCTGATCTTTTATTGTTTTCCTTCCCATCAATTAGTAGTGTATATTTTTACATATATGCTATCATATAGTATCTATAAAATGTATATATTAATTTTAAACTTATCTAGATGATTATAAATGAACATCTGATCACTGTATAAAATCTGGAGACTGCACAGTGCTACTCGGAAAAAATAAAAACAACTAAATCCCAATCCCCCAGGCAGAGCCACTGCTAACATTTAGTATACAATATTTCCTTCCAGGTTTTTGTTGTATGTATTTTTACATAATTACAGATGTGTAATATGCACAAAATTATACTGATTTTAATCATTTTTTCATCTAATATTAATACATATTCATGGTAGAAAATTGTGTATCTAAGTGCATAAAATAGAAAATTAAAATCACTAATAAGAGTACCATTTCAAAGAAAATCACTATTAATAACTTGGCATATTACCTTATAGAGTAATAGTCACATGTCTTATTTGAAATGTAACAAAAAATATACATATAAATCATACATATAATATATGAAGCAATATTCATAGGTTTCCTATATAAGGAAATATAAATAGAAGCTTAATGATTAGTATAAACTAATTAAGTCATTTAATGTTTGTTCTTTTCCTCTGTATTTGAGTTTCTCAACTTTGCCCTCCAAATTAGTGACTTGATTTTCTACAGAGCAATTCTACTCTCTACTCTCTCCAATAATGATTTTAATTATCTTTTTGTAAATTAACTTCCTAGGTCAACAGCTCTTTGCAATGTTTTTCTCCATTTATTTTTGTCTTATTATTTTATGCTCACCATTCAGGGCTCATACTGGGTTTTTTGGTTTTTTTTGAATTTTTCTGTGGTTTATTTGTTGAAGTTTATTAATTAAACCTTTCATTTTTGATAATTGTGGTTCACATGCAGTTTTAAGAAATAATACAGAGAGATACCATGTACTATGACCAGTTCCCCCCAGCGTTAACATATTGCAAAACCATGTATAATATAATATCCCAACTCTGTATATTTCTTGTTGTTCTTTTTATACCCACACCAACCTCTGTTTTCCTCTCTCTGTCTCCCTTTACACCTGACCCCTGGCCACCATTAATCTGTTCTTCATTTCTATAATTCTGTCATTATAAGAATATTTTATAAATGGAATCATATATCATGCAACTTTTGGAGGTTGGCTTATTTCACTCAGCATAATTTCCTGGAGATTCAAGCAGGTTTCTGTCTGTGTTTTTGTGTTTTGAAACATTTACATAAATGATACAAAATTGTGGGGAACAAAGTTTAAGGTGGTTCCCATAATCACCACTTCCTGGTATTCATACATTTGTACAATCCCCTCCCGTTGAGTATGAGCAGGACCTGCAACTTCCTTCTAACCCATGGAATGAGGCAAAGGTGATGGGATGTATGTGATTCTGTTTATATGATTATATAGAGGGTAACACTATCTTGCTAGAGTCTCTTTATCCCTTGCTGGCTTTGAAGAAGCATCTGCCATGAGGAAGAGGCTGTGTTCAGGAAGCACACATGACAAAGAATCATGTGTGGCCTCTAGGAGCTGAAGGTGACCTCCTGTAAAAAAAAAAAAAAAAACAAACCCTCAGTCTTGCAGCTATAAGGAAATGAATTCTTCCAATAGTCTGAAAGAGCTTGGAAGTGAATCCCTCCCCAGTAGAGCCTCTGACGAAACTGCAGCCCTTGCTGATACTTGGGATACAGCTTGGTGAGATACTGAAACAGAGAACCCAGTTAAGCCATGACCACAATTCTGACCTACAGAAACTGCGAAATAATGACACAGTATTATGTGTCACAAAATAACACAAAATAATGTGTTATTTTAAGCCACTAAGTTTGTGGTAAAACCAATACAATAATCTATTGCAACTCTCTTTCCCACTCAATGTTGTTTTTGAGATTTGATATATTAACAGCTTTACAGAATTTCAATACTTATACAAACCACAATTTCTCCATTCCACCCTTCAAAAAGGATGTATTTCCACTTCTTAGACATTAAAAAGCAAATGCTGTAGAGACTACCCTTATAATTCCTCATTACATATATAACAGCTTCTCTAGAAAATGTATCTTGAAGTAACATAGCTGGGTCCAAGTATATGTGCATCTTCGACATTACTACATATTGCCAATTTGCTCTCAGAAGTGGTTTGGTTGCATACATCTTTTGTAGAGGAGAGCTCCTGATTCCCTACATCTTCACCAACACAGTATAATCACACTAAGTAATTTTTACTGATGTAATCCTTATGAAATGGCAGCGCTTTGTTCCATATCTTTGATTACGATGAGGTTGAGCTTTTCATACGTTAATTGTTTGGGGGGTTTCCCCTTATAAATATCTAAATTAACTATTCATGTCCTTTTCCCTTCTTTCTACTGACCAGCTTTCATTTTTCTTGTTGATTTGCAGGAAGCTCTGTTGTATTCTGGATTTTTAGCCTTTGTTGATTTTGAGTTGATAGTTTGTGAATGATCTTTTAAGTTGGTTTATGATAGTATGTCTATATATTTTTTTTAATTTTGAAGTCAAATACATCAAAATTTTTCCTTATACTCTCTACATTTTGAGTCCTGTTAAGAAAATTTCCCTTCAAAATCATAAAGATATTCTAAACATTTTCAAGTTTGCTTTTATTATGAACTTAGAATTTATAGTTTCATAGTGAAGTAAGAATTTACTTTTATCTTTCCTCATGGTTAGCCAATTGTTCAAGCTCCATACATTGAGTAGCTCATTCTTTCTCACTGACATAAATGCTATCTCTGTCAAAGTCCAATTTGATTTTTATATATGTGAATCTGTTTTGATATTCTCTATTTGTTACATCTATCTAATATGTCTATCTGTGAGACAATACCACACTATTTTAATTACTAATACCTTAATAAGTCTTGAAGCCTGGTAAGCTTGGTTCCAAAAATTGTATGTCTTAAATTTTTACTATATTGTTTTTGACTCTTTATTCACCCATACAAACATTAGGATCAATTTATCAAGTCAAATAACAAATAAACAAACAAACAAAATCCTGTTGGGATTGTCACTGAAATTACATTTAACCCAAAAATTAATTTGTGGAGAATTGCCAGCATTATGATATTGAGTTTCCTCTCATTTATACATGGGGGCAGTGGTAGGTAGAATAGTGGTCCTCCAAAGATGTCAGCTTCCTCTGAATATGTTAGGTTGCAAGGCAAAAGGGAATTAAGTTTACAGTGAAATTAAGGTTGCTAATCAGCTGACTTAGAGATGGGGAGATAATTCTGTATTATCTGGTGGGTCCAGAGCAAACACAAGGTTCTTAAATATGGAGGAAAGAAGTAGAAGAGTCAATGTAAGAGTGATGCAAAGTGAGAAAGACTCAATCAGCTGTTGCTGGCTTTGGAGATGTAAGAGGCCATGAGCCAAGAAATACAGGAAACCTCTAGAAGCTGGAAAATGCAAGAAAATAGATTCTAAGAGCATCCAGAAAGGAAGGCTCTGACACCTTGATTTTAGCTCAGTGAGACCCCTTTTGGCCTTCTGACCTGAAGAAGATAAATGATCAATTGTGTTATTTCAAACCCCTATATTTATGGAAATTTGTTACAGCAGCAATAGAAAATCAATACAGGGAGATATTAGGTAGGTAGGTCGGTAGGTAAGTATGTAGGTAGATGGATTACAGATCAGCAACAGGAAACTAACATGTATATGTTTATATTTATGGTAATAGTTGACTATCTATTTGCATTTTGATTAGAGACTATTCTCTTTGTGATATGACTTAAATTTATTCAAGACTAGTCTTGAGGCTAAGTATGTGGTCATGATTTTCATCACAGTAACCTCTCATCTGAATTTAGGGAGGGTCTACCACTACATGAGATGATGGATGCGTAAATTAGCTTGATTGTGGTAATCATTCCAAAATATATACGTATATGAAATCATCATATTGTACACCTTAAATATATACAATTTTTATTTGTCACTTTTACATCCATAAAGCTGGAAAATAATGCCATTTATACCAGACACATTCCTTTGATATCTGGCATAAGGCTATGTTGTGTGTGCGTAAGAACATAAGATTTACTAAAAATATGTTGACAAATCTGGAGAATCCAATGGAGTATTATACTCAGTGAATTGTTTTACATAGCATATCATTGACTACTCAACTTATTCTGAAGAAGGGAATCCAAAGTTTTGTCACCATTTTATAGATGGTAAAATAAACAAGGCATGGCTAGGTAAGTGAAAGACATTTCAAAGGCCATTTCCTTTACTCCTTGACCATATTGGTTCATTTCTGCTTTATTTTTTCAGAAGTCTATTTTCCCCCTGACCATGCTGAATTCTCTGATGACTGGTTAATGATGCCAAGTTGGCAACTTGAAACAAAGTAATTTTAAAACCTGCATTCTAATAATGGGAGCCACTCGCTTTTGAACCTATAACTAATTCAAAAGCAATTGAAATCTCCCAAAGAGAGCACATTGTAGTGGGGAGCAATCCCCCAGCCCCCCAGAGGGAGGCAGTGAGTCAGGTCAAGTCCATCAGCTGGGCATGCAGGCAGAAAGACTCCTAAAAGAGAGGGAGAGAGACCAAAATAGAATGGGGATAGAGTTGATCATCCCATAGTCAGGTTACTTGATTGATCCCCTTATAAGTCCGTGTTTCCACAAAACATGTTTTGCATTGCATGTTACATTGTTGCATTGCACTATGTGCAAGTGGATGATAGAGAATATGCGGTAGATTCAAAGGTTAGGAAAAGTTTTAAGTGGAAAGTTTTAAGTGGAAAATAAAGAGTCAGGCAAAACTTATACTGGAGAAGAAACAAGCATGAAATACAATGTGATAAAATAGGATACTCATGGAGGTACAATTTGGTGGAGGATACTTGTGCATAGATAGTAGAGGAAGATGAGATTAGAACATGGGACTGGGACTCTGTCATGGTTCAAACAGAAAAGCAGAGCCAACAACCAATGGGTCACCGAAGAAATCAAAGAAGAAATTTTTAAAAAACACCTGGAGACAAATGAAAACAAAAACACATGATCCAAAATCTATGAGACAACAAAAGCTGTTCTAAGTGGGAAGTTCATAGCAATACAAGCTAACTTCAGCAAACAAGAACAATCTCAAAAAAATGATCTAAACTTATACCTAAAGTAACTAGAAAAGGAAGAAAAAACAAAGCCCAAAATTAGTAGAAGGAAAGATCGGAGCAGAAATAAGTTGAGACTTTAAAAAGTTTAGAAAAAATTCAATGAAACTAAGAGCTAGTTCTTTGATAAAATAAAATTGATAAACTTTTATCAGACTCAATAAGAAAAAAAAAAAAAAAAGAGAAACAGCCCAAATAAATAAAATCAGAAATGAAAGAGGAGAAATTAAAACCAACATCACAGAAATACAAAAGGTCATAAGGAATTACTATGTTATACACCAACAAAATGTTATACACCAACAAAATGGACAACCTAGGAGAAATGGATAGATTCCTAGAAATGCACAATTTCTCAAGACTGAACCTGAAAGAAATAGAAAATATAAACTGACCGATTACCAGTAATGAAATTAAATTGGTAATTTAAAAAAAAACCTCCCCCCAAACAAAAGTCCAGGACCAGACTGCTTCACAGGTGAATTCTACCAAACATTTTAAAGAAGAATTACCTTATCCTTCTCAAACTATTCCAAAAACTGAAGAAGGAATGCTTTCAAACTCATTTTATGAGGCCAGAATCACCCTGATACCAAAGCCAGACAAAGATGCCACAATAAAAAAGAAAACTACAGGCCAGGATCTCTGATGAATGTAGATGCAAAAACTCAATAAAATACTAGCTAACCAAATTCAGCAGCACATTAAAAAGATCATTCATTATGATCAAGTGGGATTTATTCCTGGGACGTAAGGACAGTTTAACATATGCAAATCAATCAATGTGATACATCACATTAATTGAATGAAATGAAAGAATCATACGGCCATCTCAATATATGCAGAAAAGGCATTCAACAAAATTCAACATCCATTGATGATAAAAATTCTTAACAAATTAGGCATAGAAGGAACATGTTTCAACATAATAAAGGCCATAGATGACAAGCCCACAGATAACTTCATACTCAATGGTGAAAGAATGAAAGCTTTTCTTCTATGATCAGGAACAAGGCAAGGGTGCCCACTCTCAACACTTCTATTCAGCATAATATTGGAAGTCCTAGCCAGAGCAATCAGACAAGAAGAAGAAATAAAAAGTATCAGAATTGAAAAGGAAGAAGTAATATTGTCTCTATTTGAAGATGACATAATTTTATATATAGAAAATCCTAAAGACTCAACCAAAGAACTGTTTGATCTAATCAATAAATTCAGTAAAAGCAGAATACAAACTTAGCATAAAAAAATCAGTAGCATTTCTATGTATTCATAAGGGCATTTCTTAAAAAGAAATAAAGAAATCAATCCCATTTACAATAGAATCAAAAAATAAAATGCTTATTAATTAATTTAACTAAGGAGATAAAAGACCTCTATGTTGAAAACTATAAGAAATTGATGAAAGAAATTGAAGACACAAAAAAATGGAAAGGTATCTCATGTTCATGGATTGGAAGAATTAATATTGTTAAAATGTCAATAGTACTGAAAGTCATTAATAGATTCAATGCAATTCCAATCAAGATTCCAAAGGCATTTTTACAGAAGCAGAAAAAACACTCCTATAACTTATATGGAACCATAAATATCCCTGAATAGCCAAGGAAATCCTGAGAAAAAGAACAAAGCAGGAGGTATTACACTTCCTGATTTCAAGATATACTATAAAGCTATAGTCATCAAAACAGTATAGTACTAGCATAAAAACAGACAAATAGACAAATGAAACAGCATCAAGAGCCCAGAAATAAGCCCAAGCATATACAATCAACTAATATTTGACAAGTGAGCCACGAATATTCAATGGAGAAAAGACAATCTCTTCAATAAATGGTACTGGGATAATTGGATATCCGTATGTAAAATAATGAAACTGGACCCATATTTTACACCACTCACAAATAATAAATCAAAATGGATTAAATACTTAAATGCAGGCCCTGACACCATAAAACTCCTAGAAGAAAATATAGAAACAAATCTCCTTGACATGGGTCTTGACAATGACTTTTTGGATATGACACCTAAAGTACAAGCAACAAAATCAAAAATAAACAAGTGGGACTACTTCAAACTAAAAAGCTTCTGCACAAGAAAAGAAACCTTCAATAAAGAGAAAAGACAACCTACAGAATGGAAAATATATTGACAAACCCTGTATCTGTTAAGGGATTAATATTCAAAACATATGAAGAAATCAAAAACTCAGTAGCAAAAAAAAAAAAAAAAATTTTTTTAATGGGCAAAGGACCTGAATAGACATTTCTCCAAAGAAGATATATGAAAGGCCTACAGATACATGAAAAGATGCTCAGTATCACTAGTCATTAAGGAAATGCAAATTAAAACCACAGTGAGATATCACCTCACACCTGTTAGAATGTCCATCGCCAAAACGACAAGAGATAACAAATAGTGTGGATGTGGAGAAAATGGAACCCTTGTGTTTGTTGGATTGTAAATCGGCACAGCCGCTATAAAAAACAATATGGAGGATCCAAAAAAATTTAAAATAAAACAAACATATGATCCAGCAATTCCACTTTGGGATATATATCCCAGGTATATTTCTTTGTAATGAAAGGTAATGAAAACATTAACTTGAAAAAATATCTGCACCCCCATGTTCACAGCATCATTATTTATAATAGCCAAGACATGGAAACAACCTAAGTGTCCATCAGTAAATAGATGAATGGATAAAGAAGTTTTTCAGCCATAAAAAATGGTGAAATCTTACCATTTTTGACAACATGGATGGAGCTTGAAGGCATTATGCTAAGTGAAATAAGTCAGACAGAGAAGAACAAAAAACATATGATCTCACTTATATGTGGAATCTAAATTAAAAAAAAAATAGAAAATAAGATCTGACCTGTGGTTACCAGAGGTGGGGAATAGGTAAGGGAGAAGGAATTGAAGGAAGGTGGTCAAAAGGTAGAAACTTCCAGTTATAAGATAAATAAGTACTAAGGATGTCATGTACAACATGACAAATATAATTAACACTGCTGGATGTTACACATGAAAGCTGTTAAGAGAGCAAATCCTAGGAGTTCATATCACAAGGAAAAGTTTTTCATTTATTTTTTTCTTCTTTCCTTTTTATTGTATTTTTATGAGAAAATGGATATTAGCTGAACCTATTGTGGTAATCATTCTACAATATATGTAAATCAAACCATCATGTTGTACACCTTAAACTTATGCAGTGATGTATGTCAATTGTTTCTCAATAAAACTGGAAAAGACAGAGAGAGACAGAAGGAGAGGAGATGGAGGTGGACCAATCTTATTCTTCAGTATAATATGGAGACTGTTAAAATATTAGAGATCAAAAACAAGGTAAAGAAAGAAATGAGAGATGACACTGAGTTTTTAAAGCTCCAAGACAAAGAAGGCAGGGATACCATTAACAGTGGCAGCAATTCAGGAAAAGGAGCAAGTTTTAGCAAGAGATAATGAACGTGAAATCACTTCTGGAGCTTGCAGGTGATGGTGTAACCCATCTGGAAGTCAAAAAGTTAGGAGAAAAGTCAGAGGTTTGAGATATACTCTCTGAATCAGCCTCCTTGGTGGTCATAGACCAATGGTTCAGACCACCAAGAGGAAAAGGACCCAGAAAGAGCAGAGGAGTGTCACTGAGAGCCTGAGAGGAGCACTCAGAGAAATAGCAAGATAACCAGGAATGCCAGGTATCCCAGAAATCTGAAAGTGATCGTGATGGTTAATTTTATGTGCCAACATCCCTGGATCATGGAATGCCCTGATATTTGGAAACATTATTTCTGGGTGTGTCTGTGAGGGTGTTTCTGGATGAGATTAGCATCTGAATCAGTGGACTCAGTAAAGCAAATGGCCCTCGACAAGGTGGAAGAGCATCATCCAATCCACTAATGCTTGAAGAGAACAAAGGTGGAGAAAGGAAGAATCATACCCTTTTCTTCTGCCTCACTGCTTGAGCTGGGACATAAGTCTTCTCTTGCCCTGGAACTGAGATTTATACCATCAACTCCCCTAGTTCTCTAGCCTTTGAACTTGGACTGAATTACATCACTGGCTTTTTTCTGGGTCTCCAGCTTGCTAACAACAGGTCACAGGACTTCTCAGCTTCTATAATCATGTGAACCAATTCCTCATATGTGTGTGTGTATATATATATATATATATATATATATATATATGTATATATATATATATACATGTATATATATATATATATACACATGTACACATGTATACATATATATATTCTATTGGTTCTGTTTCTCTGGAGACAGTTGTCTAATTCAATGATGTTTCAAGAAGACATAGGTAATTACTTCCAAAAATTGAAAGCAAAACCAGGGGTAAACTGTGGTTAGAACACCAACTAGGTTGGGGCCAAGAAATGCTGTAGAATAAGAGGTGGGCTTTTTTTAAATCAAGACTCCCCTTAAAGAGTTGAGCTCCCAGGTCTGTAAATAGAGTGGGTAGACAAGATGTGCAAGGTAGGATGTGCTTTACTCCAGAAGAAAAGGAAAATATATTCCAATAGGTGATTTTGTTGATGTTACCCATTAACTATGCTTCCCTGTGTGGGATTTTTGAGGCCACTTAATGACAGATCCAGATCTGGCTTCTGACACCAATCATGGCAGCAACTTTGAAGACTCTTCACAGAAAACACAAGTATCAAGAGGGACAGTTGCTTAAGATTCTTGAAGAGCTACAGGGCAGTTTTATAGAATCGTGGAAGGTTAAGCATATTGCAAGGAATCAGAATGGACAGAACTCAGCCCAAAGCCAGGATGATGTGGTCTCATTCTGGAAACACTGAGGATATGTTGGAGAAGCTGATGAGATCGCAAAGGTGAGAAACCCTGGGAAAACATCAGGGTCCATGGGATTTCTGTATGCGTTTGTCATCCACCCGAAAGGTACAACCCACCCACTGGTCAGGAAAGCTTCAAGTCTTCTTTTCCTCAAGGGTAACCACATTGTTGAGAAAATCATTCCTCCCTGGAAATTCCTGATACGGATGCCCACTTCTCTAGAAATGATATCTTAATTGACATTTAATCATTTTCATTTCTCAAATTAAATTATCCTCCCAAGTTCCCATCATGGCCAAATCACTCTGCCTTCCTCTGCGTATGTGTGTATGGGGGTGTATGGGTGTGTGGTTTATGCAAATAAATGTGTACTTGCAGCTATAATGACCTGTGACTTTCCTTCTTGGTCAAAGATAATTGTCACAGTATCAATACTACACATGTGAATAGAGCTGAGAACAACCTTTTGGTATAGGGAAAAAGCACTGGAAAATATCTTCATGCTTGTGTCTAGGGTAGAATTTCCTACATTTTCTCAGTTTATGACATACTTGTCTCAGTAATAATTTCACTGCAACCCTAGGTCAAAAGGAAAACCTATTCCCTTTACTAAGTTGTTAGATCCAAACACCTTAATAAGTAGTTATGTTCTAACAACTTAGCAGCCATTTGGAAAAAACAATTCATATAAAGGAAGTCCCCAAATCACCTCCATTATCTGCGCTCTCAATCACTCCATTTCATTCTGTCACTCTTCCCTACCTGAAGCATCCTCCTTCCCAGTTCTTTCCCGACACACAGCTCCTGTCGTCATGACACAACTCAAGCATTACCCTACCCGCTTCTCATGCCCTCCCTCCGCTCTGCCGTGAGAATCGCTCACACCTTCCTCTACGCTTCCAAAAGACTCTGCCCATGCCCTTAACACACAGCATCACAGTTACTCACTGATGATAGACTGCATACCTTAAAGTGAGGGAATATGTTTAATTCATGGCTCTCTCCTCATCTCCTAACAGGGTCTGCCACCTTATATGTGCTTGGTACACGTTTATTCATTGAGTGAATGATGGATGTTACCAAACTCACCAAACAACTTTGAAGTGACAATGTGTGAGAACTCTAGGTGCCAGCATACATATAAATGCACAGCTATCTATACACACGCAAGTCTACATATATACTTGCATTTATAATATACATATGCATGTTGACATAAACATCTGCCCACATCCAGGCTGCCTGACTATTGGTTGTGGGTCCTCTTCCTGCACAAAATACAGAGAGACTAAGTGACTTACTCAAGGTCACACAGCTAGTATGTGGTAGAATTAGAATTCAAACTCAGGCAAATTAGCTCTGGGTTCTTAACTGATAGGCTCTCCTGCCTCTCATTCCTCTTGGCTGAAGTTCTTTCTTAGGAGTGTGTCTATAACCCGGAAGTCCTTCCCAAAACAAGTGAAGTGAACCACTTGTGCTTTACCCACACCCTTTTCCCTGCTGCCCAATACTCCCTGAGATACCCATCCGCATAAAATCTATGAATTCAACACGTTCTGCAAATGGGCAAGTAGAGCCCTAATCTATTCCAGGCACAGACGTACTGATCTCAGCAGAGCACGGCCCCTGCCATGGCTGAGAAGGGAAAACAGAGGCATTGCAGACCTTAAGAAGACAATACCCAAGGTGTACTAGGAGCATGGAATAAGACAGAGCAATTCATGCTGTTAAGATCACAGAAGGCCCCAAAGGAGGACATCAGGCTCCCAGAAAGCAGGGTTCCTATTCAAACCAGCCAGACTGAGCTCGTTCCAAAATGATTAGTCTAATTCTGAATGAGGCTGGTACATTTGAAGCAACGTCACACTGCCCCAAGACAAGGGGACAGGGAAGCCCAACCAGCTCTGCCAAAGCCTTGAGCTAACTGTGCCCCAACACTAGGCCTTAGTTTTCTCCTCTGCAGATGCTCCGTGGAGCGGTCTGGACTACATACACTATCTTTAGCTCTAAAACGTCAGCTCATCCTTTATTAGAATCCAAATATGTGATAAAATATTTATTATGATTCTCCAAAAATAAGGGGAAGGCATAGAATTTAAAGTGGTTGTATTTATTTTAATTTTTGGCAAAAGAACCTGGAGGCCAAGGGAAGAGGTCAGTGGCCAAAGAACCCACAGGGACATAGTCTTTCAGTCCCAACCCATCACTCTTCTTGAGTAGCAGAGCAAGAACACTCAGATTGCTCCCTGCTGCCCCCATACTCCAAAACTTACCCCTCTGATGAGCAATGCTTAATATCACTGAGCATCTCCCCACGTGGCCAGAATTGTGCTGGACCCTTCATATCTATGTTGCCTTACTTCACCTTCTCAACAACACTGTAAAGAAAGGGTTATCCATGGGGAGTGGGAAGGGTAAGCTGGGACGAAGTGAGAGAGTGGCATGGACATATATACACTACCAAATGTAAAATAGCTAGCTAGTGGGAAGCAGCCGCATAGCACAGGGAGATCAGCTTGGTGCTCTGTGACCACCTAGAGGGGTGGGATAGGGAGGGTGGGAGGGAGGGAGATGCAAGAGGGAAGAGATATGGGGCTATATTTATATGTATAACTGATTCACTTTGTTATAAAGCAGAAACCAACACAGCATTGTAAAGCAATTATACTCCAATAAAGATGTTAAAGGGCTTCCCTGGTGGCGCAGTGGTTGAGAGTCCGCCTGCCGATGCAGGGGACATGGGTTCGTGCTCTGGTCCGGGAAGATCCCACATGCCGTGGAGCAGCTGGGCCTGTGGGCCTGTGAGCCATGGCCGCTGAGCCTGCACGTCCGGAGCCTGTGCTCCGCAACGGGAGAGGCCACAACAGTGAGAGGCCCGCGTAAAGCAAAAAAAAAAAAAAAAAAAGATGTTTAAAAAAAAAAAAATGAGTCAATAATAAGGGATATGATCTGAAGACAAAGCCCAGGGAACCCCCCTGTATTACCTCAAAGCTTTCACAGCACATTCTGATCCCCTGTTAAAAACACAGCATGCAAAAAGGAACGAACTTGTATAATTCCCTTTCGATTCCTATTTGCTGCTGCCTTGCTCTCTCTCAGTTGCTGCTCACAGCTGTTTTTTTGTTGTTGTTTTTTGTCCTCTTCCTTTTTTCACATTTGCTCAAGAAAATGCCTGCCCTGGATGCAAACACCGAGAAGGGCAGCTCCTGACTCTCTTGAGCGTGGGATGAGGTATACAGAGCATCACACTTACATTCCACCATTTGTTAGACCAGCCGTTCAAGAGCCAAGGTGATGTGTATCAGTGTCTGTCCTCTGAGAAGCAGGCACCAAGGTGGAATCAAACGTGCAAGAGGTTGATTGGGTGACGCACCTGTAAAGGATAAAAGGGAGAGGGAATGGGAGTAGATTGGGGAGAACCTTCAGACTGGAGGGAGGGAGGGAGGGAGGGAGAAAATCCTCCAAAGGGGTAGATCTGTGGAGAATCATCCTCTGCCACAGAGTTCCCCACATACAAGGTGGCACTAATATTGATGGAATGAGTGAACCGTCTCCGTATTTCATCTACTAACCTTTGATTTAATTGAGGTCTTCTAATTGAGGTCACTCATTCAGCAGGCAGATACGTGCACCTACTATGTGCCAAATATTATACGAGGTGCTGGAGGTGCTGAGATACCTTTCACAGTTCCTGCCTGCAAGACATAAATAGTGTGAAGACACTCAGGGTAATCAGAAATGGGAGCGAATGTTTACTTTTCTAAGTGCTCTGATAGCAGGATGCACAA